>NC_057949.1:13345750-13585750 GCF_018555375.3 Anguilla rostrata | reverse complement strand
GGGCGGTTATGTCCGCTGAGGCATTAATAATTATACGACGTAAAATAATCCCGAAAATTCATGGCAGCACTGCTGCTGGATAGAAGCCAAATGTCAAGTAGTGTTTTAAATGATTCTGAGAAAGATCCAAGACGCACAATACCGCTTCAGTCACAAAAAAAGACCTCCTTTAAATCTGCGACCCTTCATTCTCTCACCAATCAATAGTACCGCAAAAAAATAAAATAAATAAAAAATAAAATTAATAAGTTAAAGCTATGTAATACAGCTAGGCCTAAATGGAACCAACCGTAGTGACAACAACAATAACAATAAATAAATGTATAAATAATACGAGCAAGGAAATAACAAAATGCGCAATTGCTAATCTCGTTATCGCTCCCTCGTTATGTTTCAGAAATTCAAGCAAATTTTTCACGATCATAAAACCATAGTGGAAGAATACAGCCCCAAATATCACACCTGGCAAAGCACAACGTTATAACGTAATATCTCCATTAAGGTAGGCCTATATTAGAAACACGCATGTTCATTTAAACGTCTGCTTGTATACAAATAGGGCAATATACAGCCTACAAGAATAAAGAAAACAAAGAGGCCCTTTGTATCAGTACAGAGCAATGCATGGCCAGTGCAATACAGAAATCGTAACTGAAAAAAGAATAACACTATATGAAGATGTGAGATTGTATAAAGCAGCACCGTAAACCATAAACTATATGCATACCACCACCCCCGCCCGCCTCAAACACCACTGCCCCAACACACAGACACACGCACGCACACACGCAGACACACACCACAGGATTTGGACTTGCAAATTGTGGTTATTAAATATCCAACATACACCACCTACATCCTACATCCATGGTCTCCCCTAGTAATTAACACCTTATGTAATGTGTTTCATTACATTTTTTTATTAATAATACACAGATACAGATCACTGTACATGAACCATTATTTTTGGCCAACAATGACATTCCCTGCCCCAGATTTAATACATTTAATAAAGATAAAAATGTAATAAAGACTTTTCAAGATCCAAAAAATAACACATTGCATCATAACACACCATACACTTCTCAGATTGTTTATTCTTCTGGTAATACTTTCTATTTTTGTGCCCAAGGAAAGAATACTTTCTGTATCTTTCAATACATTTTCAGTACTGCTGTACTTTTATAGAAGTATTAGTAATATCATGTAGTACATTAATATGAAAAGGATTTAGTGTGTTGGGTGAGTGTGTTCACAGTGCAGCATTTTCCAAGTCAGCATCAAGATTTAAAAGTGCTATTTTTCCCAATCAAGTATGAGTGGTACTATAGAGGGCTTTAGGGGCTACATAACAATAGCACATGTGCACTGAACTATTTTGGACTGTTACTCTGAAATTCTGTTTTCTTCAATATATCTGTACAAATCTGCAGCTTAAAACTTGTGTTCATGATCCACGTTCATGCAGTTTCACTGATGATTGGTTAAGTATTTAAATGATATTTTTACAAAACATTTGCTGTTGTTAACTATAGCTCTTGTTATATCCAGCTATTGAGTCAGTACTGCCAGTTAATTTTCTATACCTGATAGATAATTGATCAATTAATGTCACTGATTTGAAAGATTTAACTCATCCAGTGTCCCAGATTGAACTCAATCCTGATTAGAGGGGAAAGGATAATGAAAACAAGTAGTACTACTGGCCTTAAGGGACATCTTTGAGTATACATGCAAAAGGGTTACTTACTTCTGTAGTACTGGCAAACTTTGGTATTGCACCCAGTCTAACCAACCTATGGCAACCCTCTCTCGGTGCTATAAAGTTATTTTAATGATCAAACGGACAATATTTCCTTTAAAAGTTTAGCTGTCAACAGTAAAGTGATTTGTGATTTGTTGACAAAAAATTGTGTCAGGAAAAAATGTATATATATTTTGAGATTGGGTGGATTAACTTCCCATCAAACATATTGAATAATGATACATCAGTCACCCTTTAGCGATAAAAGCCATTTCCATTTATCCTGAGTGCTTCAAGCTGGGTTATCAGAAGGCTCCGAGAACATGGAATGTGCTATCTACTGAAGCACAAAATATTTTAGATTGAAAATGATTTTGCACGATTTTATATGATTTGTAGATATCATATGCATGCATTTGCTTTCACGATCGCACTCTCAAGAGTTCCCTACAATAAACCAACCATTTTAGTGAAGATAGATAGATAGATAGATAAATAAATAAATAAAGCGACTTACTTAATATACAGTATTTGTTGCTAGCTAGAGACAAATCTCACAGCAATTTGGTTGAATCTGGGCCATTGCCTCCCATCTCATTTTATAGCGCATCATCAGTAGGGAGGCCTGAAATATAACATCTTTGCTTACATACATCACTTATACGGTGAACGCAGAGAATTTTTCTCTCCCTCCCATGTGTTTATCACCCGTGTTTATTCGCTACTGCCGCTTCTATCCACTTGAAAATGACTCATAAAATACAGTTCAGCCCGGCTTCCTCCTCCCCCGACTTCCCTAGGAATTCAAGCCACACAGGTTAATGAATCGTGAAGTGTGAAAATTTCCTGAGATGGGATGAGTTACACAGTGTCTCCAGACGAAGCGGCGCGGTGGAGGAAATCTATACGAGGCTGTCAGCTCCTTAAACGCTCCAAATTACTCCGGATATTTTGAAGACGGGGAAACCCCGCCTCCATATTACTCAGGATATTTTTAAAACAGAGAAGCCCCGCCTCCAAATCACTCTGGATATTCAGAAAGGAAAGAAGTTCCGCCAACGCGAAACCGCCAGCTTTGTTCAGCACAATGCGTTATTGGTTTTGTACTGCTTTAAATAGAGTGTTCTCTAAAGCTAATCGGGAAAAAATAGTTTGTATTTGCTGTAACGCTCACTCACATATGAAAAAGAATGGAGGATGGTGGTGTGTGTCACTGAGTATGTGCTATAGTGCACTTTTTAAGCAAATATCCCCGCTTTGGACAACCCTTACTGCCGGATATGTACATCTATTCTTTAAAATGCATATATGCCTGAATATTGCTGAAGCGGCCATTTGAACATGTTGTTATTATTGTTTATTATTATTATAGTAACAATACCAAAATGAATACTAATAGGACAACACACAATAAAATGTCCAGTGTTAACAGGGGCCATATGTACTCTCTAAGAGGTTAAGAGTTGATTTAACAGTGAACATTTTACTGTGCAATAACAGCTACTACTACTACAACTACTACTACTACTACTACTACTAATCATCATCATCATCACCTTCATCATCATCATAATAATAATCTTATTCAAAAGTCTGCCTTCCCTGACCGATAATGAGCATTTCTCTGTGAAAAAAAGGCAGTGTTAATTTGCCTCTTTTGTTCCAGCAGGCTCAGGTGTCAGGGGTTCAGCTTTGTTAGGGGATTTAATGGAGGGAATGTTTTCATTGATTTGGGTCGAGCCTAACATAGCAGGACACGGAAGAAATGGCCATAGGGTGTAGTTAACCTAAAGATAATTAGCTATTATTTCAAACTTCAAACTGCATTAACCTTTTGCATTTCATGCCGGGATTACCCCTGATCATACAAAGACTTGGCCAATTGCATTAGCGGGAAGACCCATCTTCCCCACAGGCCTAAAGCTCACGTTAGGAAAATAAATTGACCTTTTTTGAGTCAAACACTCCAAGAGCAAGCCTATCTGCTTGAGAAGTAGGCCTACTACTGAAAAAAAATTTCATAAAGCCTTTTCAATTTTTACGAAACATTGCTGTAAACAATGTTTTTTCCCCAGTATGGGACATCGTGAAAATCCCAGTAGGTTTATGTTCAGAAAATATTTATTTTTCTATCTTTTTTTTTAATAGCCGACAAGAAATCAATCCACAAAGCATGGAATTACACCATTTGGACAGTTTTCCTTGCTATAACGGTGATGGATAAATCTGCAAATTCATGTTCCTTTCTGCTTTTATTTTGCATTTCAAAGCATTGAGGTTCTTATTTAGCTGAATCAGAACATATGAATACATAATGATGAGAACAAGCCCATTAAGCTCATTTAGGCTTATCATTTATCTACAGTACGAATGTCACTGTGTCTGCAAACAGAAACAGAACAGGTGATAATTCAATCCTTCAAAACATAAGAAAATATTTTTTTAAATGATGAAAAAGAAGCATAATCATGTGTACCTTGGCATATTTTATCAGAAGCAATTTAGAATTCACTCACGGAATGTCATAAAAATAATTTTTAAAAATACAAAAAGAAGACAGTGGTACTCAAATAAGTAATTCCAATACCAAGTCAGCCTGTAATGGAGAAAGCTTAAAAATATGCTGGAGACTTTTGATCTTACCTCAAAGTGAACCCTTGGATTACTGTTACTACTATGACATGGTGCTTTAAGCCAATTTTGTGTGTACAGTTACACATGCATATGCTGACAGTGGCACTTCAGAAGGTGAGTGTAATGCTCATAATGGAATGGCCTACAGCCTGTGTTCCTGAGGAGCAGTGGCATAGAGTAGCACAGAGTTCTGGGTTCAGGGCATCCAACACTGTGTCCTGAGGGTGAGTCTCCTGCGGGTTTGGTTGATTTGCACCTGGAGAATCTAGTGATTTTAAATAATGTTTTTAATTAAAAAATAAAGGTGTCAGGGCAGATTCAAAGCCAGGTATCTCCCCCCCCTTTCTGTTTTTGGCCCCTTGAACTGGAGCTCCCAGTGATAGACACGAGGAGCTGTCACCTGATCAGGGGGTCCTCGTTAAGATTAAAGCTGCCTACTGTTAGCTGAAGACGGCACCTATGAACACCATCTGTATATGGAGGAGGGAGAGAGAGAGAGAGAGTGAGAGAGCTTCATTTGCAGTAGTAGGAATAGGAAATATTAGTCTGAATATTTAAAAAAATAATTTACTTCCTTTCTTCAGCTCACAAAAGTCTGAAATGGTCTGTTGGCATATATATTGTACAAAACAGTATAGACAATAATGATAGAGAACATAGTAGTTTGACTACTCTTACCACCATTAATATATTCAGCAAAACCCACTCTTTGAGTTTAAATAACCTTCATAACCCTATAGCAATAAGAAAGAAAAAAACACTTAAGCCATATTTATTTTTTAATTATTGACTAACAGTGTAGTTCAAGATTGGTTGATGAGGAGATTGCTAAAATGAATATAATCTATAATAGAACTGTCAGATGCTCAGAGAGGAACAGGCAACACTCATAATCTTGTGGAAATAATATAATCTCTTCCTCCATCCAATTCTGTTATCATATATTCTGGAGTCACATGGCTGACCTCGCAAGTTTCTCAGCGTGTGCCAGTTACATTGTGACCGGCACGTCTGGGTACCTGCTTATTCAAAGTTGGGAAAGAGATTTCCATTACACTGTCGTAAAAATATTCTTTAAAATGAATACTGTGTGTTGTTGGAGACAAGTTTCATGATAGTATTTTTTATTTTTTTATTTAATGTTGTACTTCGTGCACAAACTAATTACATGTAACAAAGGGCAGTCAAGAATATTGTGACAACAGTTAATAGTCGCAGCAGGAAAGTAAAAGAGAAACACAAATGATGATTCCAGTAGCTCTGCAAAAACAACAAACTACAAGTAAATTTGTCTGAAAACAAGATAAAACTGCCCTGAATTTTTGGTGAAGGCTGACAAGAATTGTTACATTTTTAACAATTCAGACTTTCTCACAAACCCAGTCATTTCTGAACTTCACACAAAACTAAAAAATAACACTTCTTAAATCCCTCACTAAAATCCAAGGATAAAGTATGCTGCTGTTGTACAGATTTTTGCTCTGCATGTGTGAAGGTATCGATGCTTCGGTGACTTTTCATTGACTGGCACATAGAGACACCAGAAGCTTTGAAGCTGTGATTGAAACGTGGTGGGAGACAAACATCAATAAATCTGTCCAGCACAAGATATAGCGCAGCCCAGTTTACCTCGGCGAATAATTGTTTGCCGTGGTGGTGGAAGCATTGGAGTTGCTGTACAAGGTAATGATACACAGAAACTCACTCAGTTCAGTCCAGTTCTATCAGTTTTGGGTTTGACCTCAGGCCTGAGTTGCACACCTAAGCAAGTGTATGACAGCACAGAAAACATGTAATGAGGTCAGATGATACTGAAATGAAGCTTCATTAGCTTTGGGGCTGGAAGAAGAAAGCAGATGTTGAAAAGAATGTCATGCCCGTGGTAAAATATAGCGGTGAAACTTTGATGTAATGGGGTTGATTTGCACATACTGGTGTCTTGTTAAGGTCAGTGAAATCACGAAATCCAGAAATTACCAAGACATTTTGACCAAAAAAAAATGTGGGTTCCCCCATCAGCAAGGTCAATCTAGCTGCAGATGGATCAGCATGACTAAAAGAGCAATCCGTATCAAACAAATACTTTCCTCATTTTTTCTAGTGGTTCACAAGTATGAGATAGACCCGCTCAAAAATCCTTCCAACAACGATCCAACAACTATAGTTTGGTAGAATGTTTCTTTGAGAACAACTTCCAATAATCCACTTACCAGAGTGGAGTAGAAGGGAGGAACATGAGGATTGTAAAATAAATAACAAATAAAGCCAAACAATCAACAAGAAGCGGGGCCAAGCAACAAAACTGTGAGGCTGCACAGTACTGTCAGGCCGTTACACAACCGCACAGCTTTTCCTGGTGTAAAACTCACGAAATAAAGATGGAACTGCTCAATATAAGCTTCCAGGAAAAACCAGCGCGTAGATTCCAAAACCAATACATCGTCTTAATCAAATAGAACAGGCCTTTAGAGGGACTAAAGAACTCTTCATTTCCCTTTATACACAGGCACGACATTAAGTTGATTAACACAGAGTTTAACGCTGATTTAATTGCTCTTTAATGCCTCACATTTTAATGGAGAGGCAGGGTATAGATTGGGAATTATGCTGTAATTGGAGTTGCTTGACAAGAGGAATAACAATGGACAAAAAAAAAGCTTCCTGTTGAGAGCACAGAACAACATTGAGTAGTGATCATTGGGTGTACATAAAAAAACTATGTATATATGCAAACAAATGAAAAGTATACAGTGTGCTTACATATGTACATAAAATTATCTTATTGGCCAAAAATAATATTAGATCGTCACACGTCCAGTGACAGCCTAAAGAGGGTCAGAATAGCTGCTCACAAAATATTTTACATAAATGAAGATCTTCACCATTCACCCTCAGGGGATCCTGGCAAAAAATAACAAACTAAAGCTAAAAAGACAAAACAAAGCAAGCAACACAAAAGTTTATCAGCTTGCTTTCACTTCTCTCTTGTGCAGTGTCTCTCTCACTTGTGGTGCAGATTCCTGGTCTAAGCCACCTGTGCAAAGAAGCATGCTTTTAAGCCCTAGGTTGATTTGCTAACGCAACCCAGGTGTGTATGCCTATGTAACCACCATTTTGTTTTGTAGTTTTAGCTCAATAGACTAGCAGGCATGAAACTACTTTTGACTGTCTTATTTTATGAGTGTGTTTTTTTTGTTTGTTGTCACTTTCATTTGTGTTGTTTTGGTAGCTATTTAAATGGACAGAACTGAACACATAGGAGATTTATCTGCATATTGTATATGAATGTTATTCACATTAATAAATAGGCCAGCCTCATACAGCAGCATGTCAAATTAATCACATTTAAGCTGAGGAAGTGGGGGAGGCAACAAAGTCCAGGAACACTTTGGTTCTGACACTCCATTTTAGCATCTCCAACTTACTGCTTAAAACCAGAATCTCTTGTTTTGGCCCTGTTGTTGGACGTGATTGGTCATGAGGGATCCCGCTGAGGTAACACAGGAAGGGCCTAAGACTCGCGGGCATTATGATTTACCTCAGCGCCAGGCAACAGCCAAACTGCGTCTTCCAAACATTTGTACTGTATTGAACCTGTACAGACGATAATGGATTAACATTTTGTATACAGAATTAATTTTCTGAAAAATAATAACTTTTGACCATAAAAAAATAAATAATGAAAGTGTCCATTTCCTCAGGACAGTTGATGTGTCAGCCTGTTCTCTCCCCATTCACTGAAGCTATGGAATAGCTACAAACTCATTCCTCTGGTCAGGCTAACTGAATTAATTGGATTTAAATTATTTTCTACAGTGCCTTTTACACAAAACACTATTTCATTAAAAAAATGCTTTGAAATATAAGGAAAAAAGACAAAATACTCAGTATAAACCTCCAAAATTCAGCAAGTTAGTTAAAACAGTAAGAAAATGACATGATTGGCCATAGCAATAGCAATGTCCAATGATTGAGGGGCTTACTAGGCAGCCTTCATCTCATTGCGCTCTGCCTTCACCAACTGCACATTAAGTGTGCTTAGCTCAAGCACAGGCCCGCGTGTGGATTTAGCAGCCAAGCTTTCGGAAGTGAATTCTTGCCTCTGTATGGTCACCTGAACTGACAGAGTACGTTGCAGCAATGAGACAGGCAAACAAATACAATATGACTTTGGCAAAGAAAATCCAAATTGGGAGGATATTAAACAAATGGTTTTAAAATAGCTCAATAAATAGATACAAGTAAAGGCAGGGACAGGACAAAGATTGACCAGGAGAATGTGGTCCAAACGATAGCAGTTTGGCTCAGTGGATAATGAACCGATCTGTCCTGTGGCTTGCAGGTACTGTTCCCAAAAAAGGTACAGCCGATGTAGCTGGTGCTACATCCCTACCTGTGTCAGCAACTATTCAGCTGAACAACACGATGACGTGCCAGTGTCTCATCTGAAAGGAAATCGGAAAATAATAGCTACTGCAGCACAGTAACGACAGCACAGGCGTTCACGCCCCCACTGTAATGTTATAATCAGATGCTACCTCATTAGCGATCGCTGCTCTGAAACCGCGGCGCGGCTCAGCGCGCTAATCCCGTCTGTTTGCCGGCTCGGAGACATCCTCTGTACCGTAAATTACGCGGCTAATCCAAAGAGCTACCGATCAAAAGAGCCGACAGAGCCAACAGAGCCGCGGTTTCCAATCGGGGGAGATGTTGACTTGTAATTCGCGGCCTGTTCGGGGGCAGCCCTGGGAGAGCAGGCCGCTTGTTTATTCCACAAACAGAGAGCATAATCTGGCTATCGCAGGAGTCCGCTGAGCTGTCACTCACCGCGGGCTGTTGATAAAGCAAACACCGGAAAACAGGGAGGCTTCGGCCGTTTGTTATTTGGAAATCAAACGCCCCTCTCACGCCAAAAAAGGGGGGGGGGGGGGCGCTTAGCAGGTTCGGGATCCGGGGGCCGCACTGTGTGGACTGTGTGTTGTTTTTCGCGTGGTCGCTGGTTCGTGAATGCGACCTGGTGTTTGATGGAACTGGCTTCAGGTGCCAAACTGAGTCACGGAGGCTTTCTGGTCCTGGTTCTTCCTGGCCATGCTGCTGGGGTGGATCCAGACCAGTGGTTTTCAAGCTCGGTCCTGCGGAACCTGGTTTTCGTTCCAGCCATACTTGCAATCCAGAAATTTTAAGAAGCCGTTCATTTTTTCTTAAATATGCTTTTCCTGTTTTCAGAGATTAGGGTTAGGGTTACGGTAACGTCTTAATCGTGGCATTGTTAATCTAGGAAAATGACTGAAAACAGGTCAACCAATGATAAGCTTCAAGTTCTCTGCCCATCTATTTTCAGCACCAACTGCCATATATAACTGCTATATATATTGAGCATTGCCAAATAATGGCAAAAGGTATCTAGTTAATAAGAACAATACATGACTACAATGGATTTTTGATTTGATTTGATTAAGCTTATTCTGGGTGGAAGCAGCTGTGATGTAAACTGAATACCCCACTCTGGACCGTAAACAACCCATGTAAACAAACCCTGTCAGGGTGGTTAATGTTCTCTTAACCAGCTTTCAACCTGTGCCCTCAGTCGGGCTCAGTCTTGTCCCAAAGTCCCAGGTCTTGGGACTTTGCTCTTACGAGGGATATTCAATGAAACAGAAACTGTGTGAAATAAACTATTGCTTTAAAGCAAGGCCTCATCCATAATTCCACCTCCTTAAATGAAATCTGTAATTTCCTAGGTGCAATCTTTTATGGAATACTAATATATAAAATATCTGATTACAGCCAAAGCTGCAGTCTGTTATTTCAAATGAAAATTGTTAAAAAAAACCTGGAGGCCTAAGTTATGTAATGCATGTTTTGGGTCAGCTCTCAATATAAAATGAATAATTTGGCCGCCTTGTTATTTCACCTGTGCCACATATTTTCAGCTGGAGGGTGCCAACACTTGTTGCACCAGGCATTTAAAAATGAAATTAATGAGTTTGTCAATGATGACAAGAAAGGGCTTGTTTGCATTAACGAGGAAAAGCAATTATATTTTATTCTTGAGCGTGATGATCAGATTGTTCATGGTTTGAGTCTTGCCTCTAGATATCGAAATTAGCTATTAGTGTTATTCACTACGCACAGGAGGCTACGTGTAGGTGTTGTTCGCTATTTTAAATCTAATGCACACTAATATTGCCTTGGTAAAATAGATGCAATATCTTCTATTCCACCCAGAATTGAGATTGATTTGAGGGACTCCTCCCTCTCGTCCATTCCTTATCATAGAGAAACATTTGAGGGGATCAATAATGGATAGACAGCACTATTAGGAGTCATCGATCAAACCTAGCAATTCTATAATCTGTCACTGTTATTGCGTAGTTCAAGGGTCACATCTGTGTCTGTTAATTTGTGCTTTCTGTGTATATGCCACACTTTGATGCACAGGACACGAGATGGTGTCATTTTTAATACATTACTTACGTTACATACAAGTCTTCATTGGCTATTTTCTTAGAGTGCACCAACAGAATTTTCATGAGTCAATCACCTATTGTATATATAGTGAATGATAAGTTTAAATAGAAAATATGTTACATGACAGTTCATTAGCAAAGAGTTTATAGTTCTTCAAAGAATGGCACAAACGATTGGCCCCCACGTTGATTAAAATGGGCATTTTAATTACCTCTACCGAGGAGGTTATGTGATGGCATCCACCCTGTCAACTTGTCTGTCCTTCCGTTCGTTTGTCCATTCATCCGTGATGGACATATCTGGAAAAGTAATGGCCAGATTGCCATGAAATTTGCTGCACTCATTGGTATTCTCAAGTGGAAGACACACTTTTATTTTTGTGACCCCATGACCTTTCCTCTAGCGCCACCTTCAGGCAAAACTCCCAGTTTAAGGAATAGGAAATTATTCACGTACTTTGTGTGACATAACCGATTTAGTTAAGCTAATGTACAACGAACAAATGGGCTACCCAGAGCAAGCTTATAAGATAATTTAAGGTTCACTATAATGTCTTCTTTACATTATAATGTCTTTTTTACATTATTGCTGTATTAGCTTGTTGACTCAAGCTTAATTGATACACAGTATGTGGCAGCAATAGGACATTTTTTGTCAGGGGAAATACCTCTACTAATTACAGAATAGTGAGGATAGATAATTAAAACGTGTCTGCCTTAACAATCCTCACACGCAGGCACCAAGAAATGCAGGGGACATAGCTATAAAATACCTCATGCCGTGATCAAATGGTGCGAAAATATAATCAGTCTCATAAATGATCAGTCTCATAAAATGAATTTCTAAACCGTGATTACGAATTTCAATATTAAATATTGCCTCGTTTTCTGTACCTATGTGGGTGCCCTAAATATTAGACTGATTACACAAAATCTGTATTAGTCACTGTCAGCCAGGGAAGTAAAATACATTCCTTGAAGTCCTGAAACCTGAGGATTACATTTAGCAGAATCCAGAGCCATTTAATTACTTTATTTGGTGTGGATTTTTAGTAGTCATATGCACTTAACACCTGGTATTTATTACCTATTTTAAGGGGGGGGGGGGGGGCGTGGATGACCGATTGACCTTTCTGCTCCCCTAAACATAGGCATCAGTATCAGCCTTTGAAAAAGCCATAGGCATCTAATGTATTGTGCACCAGTGTAAACGATGAAAATTAAAGAGGGACAGAGATTCAGAGAGTCCCACTTTCGTAAATACACGCAGTCTCCCTAGAGCTGAACCTGCGCACTGCATTTTCACTTTTTCCCTCCTGGACAAAAGCCAGGAGGACAGGCGTCCCGCGAGAGGCGCGACTTTTCGTACCGTCGCCTCTGATTCCCCCGTCCGTCAACTGTCTTTTACACCTCGCGCAAGTGATGATGGACGCTCATCCAAACACGGGCCTCGACTTTTTCGAAGAATACCACGGGTCGCCCGCAGGCCCCGTTTTCGCAGAGCAAAAATAAGAGAGAACCGCCGGAGGATTTCCGCGACAGAAGCGCTAATATCCGAGGTGACGCGGTAATAGCTTGCTCTCGTGTCTCGCCGTTTGACAGCCAGTCCGTTATGATTTAAGCTACCGCTAAGGTCCGCGTCTCGCCTGTCATAATTTAATTGTGTTGTTTCCTGCCTCTCTGTAGCACTAGAGGGACCTACCTTGCTAGTCATTACAATGTGTCTCTAGTTTTTTTTTTTTTTTTTCATTATAACTAGTCTCTTGAAATTAAAACTTCTTCCATTTCATGCTACATTATGTTTTAGTTGTGACCTTGGGATATCAACTGCTGACAACAATGACTATCCAGTTGCTTCTAGAGGGAATCCGTGACACAGACTTGGCAATAATTCAACAGTAAGAGCACTGGATGAAAAGTAGAAAAAATGGTTCACAGCTTTTTTTACTGTTTTTACTAGCCTATATTAGTTCCAAAGCACTTCCCAAAACAATGAAAAATTGGGCCATTGTGTAAATGGATGGTTTAAAATGTTGTAAAACGTGTGTGAGAAAGATAATTTGTGAATATATGTTTGAGAAATGAGTGAATGCACATTCCAGTCAGATTCTCTCAACTGTTTCATTCAAATGGATTGAATTCAATTTTTTTGTTGGTGCATTAGCTAGCTTCGTCGTCTTGGGGGTGTAGCTGTAGGCGGGGTTAAGCATGGAGGAGGAGACAATTTTGATTGTAAACACAGGAGCGAAGCAAGGAAAGAAATCCTGCATAACATGCCTTTATAGCGTGGTTTTCCAACCTGTCTCTTTTCAGCTCACCATCCTAAGCCTTTGCTGGTAAATAGTACTGAACGGGCTTGTGCATTAATTTGTAATGGTGATTGGACCACTTTCACTTGAAATTTTTCTTAGCTAGGCATTATGTTGATTCTTCATGCAGGTTGTAGGAAAATCTGAATTGAGTGTTTAACCAAGCTGTTGTAAAAAAAATATACACATATAGTGCACATAGTTCACAATAAGTGAAAAAAAAATGGTTTAACAAAGAATTCACATGTGGACATCTGCAGCCGTGTGCATGTTTGCACAACATTTGCGCTCCAACCATCCGATGAATCCAATTCTGAGACTTCAAAGAAAAGGCCCCGATAAGCTCATATAGACCTTCTCTCTGTGTTTGCGTACCATGCTTTTCCCCAGGGGCGCTATATGGCACCTCTTTCCAAGCCACAATTTCACAAAAGGGCAGCCGACGCTGCCGTGTAAAACGAGGTCCCACACTCGAAATGAAGGAAAGGCACGCGCTGGCACCCGAGTCTCCTCTCTGCGTACCCGTAGCAGTGCTGTTTTTCACACGGAAACCCCCTCGCGCGGTCCGAGAAGTTTGCTTGATTTGAGAGTGTCAACAGCCAGGCCTTTTCAACTCCAGAGGCTGTTTTCCCAAGCAGATTCCCCAGCTTTGGCAAAAAATGTAAATGCGTTCTCTAACTCTTCGATTCGCGGCTGATTCGCTGTTAGTCTGCTGGGGGAGATCCTCTGGGCTCGTCTCCACTTTGTTTTTTTTCAGGTTTTCGAGACTGACATGTTTTCCGCCACGTTGTTGTGAGCGGTTGCCCTTTCCTCTCCGAGCTGCCGTTTGGCAGGGACCAAACGGATAGCTGACGGGTAGCTTTGACACGTGCTGCCAACTACTGCTGAATGAACTGAGGAGAGGGATTCCCTGCTGTTTTGTCTTTTTAAGCATCATGATTTGCCCAATTTCCCCCTGTGAATAAGCTTGTGTTTATGTGTTTTTATACTTGCAATTTGCTATAAGCAAAGTTCCAAGTAGGTCAGGCAAGCATCACCAAGGTGTATGAGGGACTGAGTGCTCAATTTTAACATGGCAATTTTTCACTCCTTGTGTGGTATGCTGAATATAGCGGCTGTGTTTGCTGTACAAAATATGGGATTCTTATTTCTTGAATTCATATGTTCTGTTACTCATTATACAACAAGGTATTCAGACATTCAGAGTTGTGAAGTGAACTCAGATTCAGAGTTCACTTTATTCAAATGGTTTGAGGAAACTGAATGCTTTGAATGATTTGAGTAGGAAAAGTAAACCTGTTGAAGAATTCACTCGTCTTTCACTTTTAAGTTAAACTCTTTTGCTTCCAAACTTGTTTGGTTCCATTCGTTCAGTAAAATACCATTTGCTGTATATTTTACAGTGTGGTGTTAAATAAACTGATTTTATTTACTCATATTGAGACTTCCTCTGTTCATTGATGTGGTTACTGGGCACCTGTCAACTTGCTGTTACTGTACCTTCTGTGACATGCATTAAATACAGCTTGCTGTGGACGATTTGCAAGTCATTCTGGCTAAGAAAGCTCGGCAAATAAACAAATAAGCAATTGGTTGCTTTGGGGTCTCTTCGCATCTCCAAACGCGTGGCGGCAACCGCCGACCGGTGCACTGATAGGCGACCCTCCCCCCACTCCCTCTTCCCACCGTGGATGAGGTGAAATTTGCCCCCCCCCAACTAACCCCCCCCCTCCCCCCCCACAAACATCATTCAATGCCTCTCCCCTCCACTCCCATTTAAATTTACTCCATTTCTCCTCACTGACACCTGTTTTAAATCAATATCTTCCCTTCCAGGTTGCGGGGGGCTGAATTGGTGCGGTCGCGAGCTGACCGCTCCTCGGAATCCGCCAAAATCAACACAATAATTGAAATATTTTCAAGCTGATTACACAGAGGCCCGGGGGCCGGCCCAGTTGCTAAGGGTACGCTCTCCGGTTGCTAAGGGGAGCAAATCACCTCGCATTATTTGATTTTTGTTCCAGATATGAAACCGCTACTCCCTCGATTAAATGTCTCACCGTCTAGCGCTCTGGGGAGCAAAGGGGAGAGAGAGGAGAGAGAAAGAAAACCTTGACCTCATCGAATAACATCTTCCACTTACTGCGTTAGGGGCTGCAAGGTTTTCAGCCAAAACCCTCGCACTTATTTATGCTTATTCAGATTTAGCCAATAGAGTGCAGAACACTGGAAAATGGATAAAGGAAGTACAAAATGAATGGTGAGAAAGCACGCAATTATTAATTATTATTTGCCACTGCTTCTTGTTTTTTGAACATCTCTGCCAGTACTAAAAATCCCTGTTATGGAACACCTCAGCAGTACAGTAGCATTGGAGGATGCAGTCAAAACAGAATAAACGCTGTCCTCAGCCTTAAACATAGAAGATGAAGCTAATTGTTCTCTTGAAGCCTGGAGGCATTTGGAGACAAACAGGCAACCACACATCTTCAGGGTTAACAGAACATCTGATGTAGTGTATTCCGTGCATAAACCACAATTTTTAATACACAGTAAGAAATACATACCTCAACTCCATTTTCTAAATGAATGGCACATAAAATAAGAAATATGACCTTTTGAAGTTATGAGAATAATAAAAAAATATAAGAAGACAGGATCACACAGTAAAATATATTGGAAAATGATCTCTGAGCTGTATAAATCTTCATTAACAAGTTATAACATCTTTATAAACAATTCATAAGAAACTGTGGCTCTTTATGAAAGATTTCACAATTCAGTATCACTCTGTTCTCAAATGTGGCACAACCTATTTGGCATGATAATATTTACTGGTTGCTTATACCATGGTTATTACTTGGCAGAAAAGAAATAGAAAGTACTGCAAAATTAATAAATGCTATCATTCAAATAAAATATAACCCAATATTTTGTTAGCACTTAATAAAAACCGATCTTTTCCACCAACATATATTTATTGCAGTGACTGCATGGACATCCTCGATATACTTATTTGTAACATTTTTTTAAAAATCTCGGCAATTTAATAAAAGGCCACAACTTGGAGACAGAAATGCAGTGAATTCGTGAAGTACGGCACATCTTCAGCAATAATACGGTTCAGGGTTCAGCAATAATGTGCGAGAGGAGGGCCAATATGTTCGGGGATCATATTTTATTGAAGGCGATGCTCGGCCGGATCAATAGGTCAGTCTTCACCGCCGCGGAGGGCGGAGGAGAGGACTCAGCGCCCGCGCGCTCACCGGACCCCGGGCCTTATCCGTCACCGCTGCGGATTCGGCCCCCGGCCGTTATGCGGCTCCACCCCCGGGCGTTCCGCGGGCGCGTTCGCGCTCGTATTGATTGGGCGTGTTCCTTTTCCCCTAACACGTGTACCTAACATAGCTCCGGGGGTAGGCGTGGGTCACGGGAGGGCTGGAAACAAGGGCCTCTCGCGTTTCACCCTGGTGCTAACGTTCCCCCTCCGGCCTTAAAGACACCTTTGATGGACGTCCCGCTGTGAAGCGGGGCCCTTTGTAATTTCGACGAGGCGCCCTTCGCTTTATTTGATAAGAATATCTGGTGAGTATTAAGCCTTTGATCCTGCCTCAGAGTTATACTGCGTGCAGAAGGGTTTCTGGGCTTAAGGTCCAAGAGGAGGCGGAGAGGGCCTGGGGGTGGGGGTGGGGGGTGGGGGGCGGGGATGGCATGGGGTGGGGGATCAGGGCTAGGGAGGTCAGCTCAGTACTGGACAAGGAACTTTATGTCCCACTTCAGCAGTAAGATGTGTCAATATCTTCAAAAATCAATATTAAAAATATATATTCTGGCTGCACCAAATTGAAATATTCTGTCAAATTCATCAATTAATGCTTTAATTGCCAACTTTAGACAAAAATAGATGTCTTGGTCTTAATATGTAAGACCATATAATTTAGATGAAAACAGACTTCCATAGAACTTTAGAAGAAAATAGTTGTCTAGGTCTTAATATGTAAGACCATAGAATTTTAAGGGTGTACCATATTTTACACATCACTGTAGGTCTATACTGTATACTAGGATTGGTCACATTAAAATGACATTAGTTTTCAAAATGTAATTAAGAAAACCATACTTTACATGGTATGGGGTACAACTAACACTCCCCTTTTTATGGTTAAGATCCACTGAGCAGTAATCTGCCATTTTAATTATCTCAGAATAGACAGATTTGGAAATGTCACAATGCTATATTCACAGAATGCAGTTATTGGCTAAGACCAAATCACAAGAGCTCTGGAAACATCTTCACCCAGTGCCACCCATCAATGTTTTCTTGGCTTCTGATTTATAATAACAGATTCAGTCAAAGCCTCATGTTAAAAAAGGACAGGCTGTACAAATAAACAAACAATTTTCAATGGTAGGAATGCCAAGAAATGCCCTGGATGAACTACGGGTTTGTCATACGTTTCTTCAGTATAATAAAATATTGAAATCTCAGAATCTGCAGGATTTTGGGTGGAACCTCATTCAGACCCGCAGTCCCCCCAGGGGGGACTCTCCAGCGCTACAGTAAATATGACTGGATTTTCACTGAGTAATTACAGCAGGTTATTCCACGGGCGAGTAGCGCGCGTCGCTGTGCCGAAAGATGAAAAGAAATTTCACCAGTGGCAGTGCGGTTTTGATGTCCGACGCTCTCGAATATCCAGCGCCGGGCCGTTTCATTGTGCTCCTTAATTAGCTGTGATTCGGAGGGGATTTGCAGCTGCGATTCAGCGGGCACTTTGAAATGCAGTCAAGTGCTTTCCTCTCCAAAAGTGATCAGAGCTCGCTCTCATCATGGGGTCAAGTAGAATTACTAAATTTAGTGTCACTGCCAGCTACGAGCCTCCCATTACGCATCTTTGGGCGCCATATGCACCAATCACAGTGGGGATATTCACCAGTGCACAGCCTAACGTATATGCGTTTGACAATTAGATAATGGCAAATCAAAAGCTACAGATCACAAGCACTGTAAATAAATGTGACAAATTACATGCAAAATCATGTTTCACCAAAATGGTATTTGGCACAAAATATATCATCCATATTATGTTACATTACATTACATTACATTACATTATGAGGTTCCTGATTTTGACCGTGCAGATTCTACACAACTGTTCAGTCGGAATACCTATATAATGCTAAAAATCCAAATGCTTCCTACCAAAACTCTTCAGTTTTGCATTCCGTGATGAATTACATAAAGTAAAAACAGACTGCAATGTATTTGAAATGATACAGATTGAAATAAAATACGATCCCAGGATGAAAATCCAGGAAGAGGAAAGCTGAATCCCACGCATTACCCGGGGTCTCAGTGTGTATAGTAAATAGTGGCATCGTTAATCTCTGCCAGGGCAACCCGCTGCCAGGCTGTGTTGCACTGACCTGCCGGGACTCCCGGGCTCTGCTGGAGCTCAGGATCAGTTGGGAGCGACGGGGATAAATCTGTTCCCCACCACGATCACCCCCCCCCCCCCCCGACATTTGACTGTCAGGCAGAAAGCTGCTTAATTCCCATACAGCACCTTCCAGCTGGGTCCAAGTTAGGACCAGTCTATTAACTTTGCCGCATGAAACACTTTAGCTTAGCGTTTATGTTTGGCACAGTTCAGAAACTCAGAGCACATGTTAAATAGTTCCCCACACAAAGTGAGCCATTTCGCTTTGCAGAAACAAAGTCTCTAGCCTGAAAAACAAAGAAAATGGCTCTGGCAATGAAAAATAGTCAAATTCAGAACCAAAGCATTATATGCAAAACTGCTTTTGACAAAATACAATATGAAATGAGCAATTCAAAACAAAAAAAAGTGTACATTTGGCTTGGTCACAAAGGTCAGCTCTGAGATTGTGCTCTTTGCCCCTTCAGAAGGTGTTAGAATGTGTCTGCCCAAAAGAGCTACAGTGATGTGAAAAATAAACGACATCCTCTTTCTGTTCACACTTAAGACATAACTAACCCTAATCTACTCTCCCCCAAGTCCTAACAGTAGATGGATCTAGTCTGTAGAATCCCATTTATCAGCAGTAACCTGAAGTAATAATTTTCTATATGATCTGATATGTTTGAGGACATTCATTTATCTATGGCGTACCTAAGGCCTGGCCACAACATTTCAATGTGGTTGGGGTCTGGACTTTGACCTCCTGACCATTCCAGAAGACCCAATTCTTTCCTTTTTTCAGCCATTCACAGTTGTAGATTTGTTGGTGTGCTTAGGATCAATGTGCTGTTGTATGATTCAGTTTTGAACAAGCTTTAGCTGTTGGACAGATGGTCTCACATTTTCTTCTAGAATATACTGGTTTAGATCAGAAATAATCGTGGGCAAGGTGGCAATATACTTGATAAGAAGGAAAGCTTGGCTGAAATCGAAGCACAGCCGAACATGGCGCCACATACAAATGCGTGTGTACTTACTGCAGCTTCAAACTGGGGAGGGATGCAGCGCAGATTCAGATTCTCGCAATTGTGGAAACCACAGGAAACACAGAAGTGACAACATTTACCGCGCCCAACGCAGAAGCTCCAAGGGATGGGAGATGATGATTTTGAAATCGCTTTCATTTTATCAGGGCTGCAAAAAACAAAAAAAGAAAGAGAAAGCGGTGTGTCCATCCGCTCAGTTGAGGATTGGGACAGAGAGCATACATATTATATTTTAGAACAGCTGCAGCCAATTTCCGCATCGACGTCGGCGTGCGAACACCTCGGCTAGTTCGGCCGGCAGGGACGTGCACACTGTGGCGGCCACGTTTCTACACAAATGTTTCATTTAACGTCAGATTTAGCCAAATTTCGTAACCAAATTTAGTTTCCGCAGCATACTGCCATTTTAAGGGTGCTCTTATTTTTCCCACGTGGCGCAATATGCTAACACAACTGTGCGTAATGGACTCATGGACACTGTTAGAGTTGATTTAACACTGGGAATGTCTTTATGTTACGGCGTAGCCAGCAGCTAAACTGACACGGGCAAGGTGGCTGTGATCAGAGCGTAAACCTTAAATAAACCTGTCGTCTACCGACAGGGAGGCATTATCCGCGCGGACCGGTTCGGCAAGCGACAGCGCGATCGATAAGGCTCCTTATTTACAAACCGCTGGATCTCGCTGGCAGACTTTTAACTTCTCCATTCAGGTCTGGCACCGAACCATCTGCTCCCATTTTCCGTAAGCCCCCCCCCCCCCCCCAGCCTGACAAGTGGGATATATGTCACAACGGTTATCAGCATAAAGCAACATCTGCCACGCCCGACAGCCGCCATTGCGCGGCGAGTTAATCTGTCCCCCTCCTCCCCTTCAGCGGCAGGCTACAGCCCCCTCTATTATATTTAGCCACTCAATTAGCGCTATCGTTCCCCTAAAACGGGGGGCTGCTTTACCTTTAGCGGCGTCGCCGTAAGATGAGTGACAGTGGACCGCGTCGCGTCGGCAGATAACAGGACGCCGGCCCTGTCCCCTTCACCGGGTCCCCCGCCGGGAGAGCGGCGGCGGCGGCCAATCGCAGGGCCCATGACCCCCCCCCACCCCCCACCCAGTGCCGGCACTGCCAACATTGTTTCCGACGGTTTAGGGAGGCAGCCTGCTGGAAAATTGAGTCCAGATTCATTAGGCTTTCCGCCGCGGCCCGCCCGGCTCGGTTAAATTGATACATTTCCTAACGAAATTGAAGTGCTCGGGCGCCGCCGGCGGAAGGCTGCTGACCCGGCCGGGCCCCGCGGTGCGGCCGAACGGAGCTGATGGGTCCATTAGGCCTCTCAGGCCGCCCCCCCCCCCCCAACCCGTCTCTGAGTGACACCGTAAATCTGAACCAATTTCAGACCCTAATCACCATTACAAAACTCTCCAGTGTTCATTCATTACCCCACTATTTGTGATACACTGCACAGATTGGCACTGCACAGAGAGAGAGAGAGAGAGAGAGAGATGGGGAGAGAGGGAGAGAGAGAGAGGCACATGGAGCAGGAGAAACACAGAAAGAGAGAGAGAGAGATAGAGAGGGAAATAGAGAGAAATCCCCAGTTTATAGGACCCACCTCACTTGTCACCCTTTGCTAAACAGCATAGTAGTTCATGACCGATGATGTGCCTTCACACTTTGAGACACTTGCATTCTCTCGCAGACACATGAGGTGCAAGTTCTAAGGGCAACGCTCAGAGACATCACTGGCAGTCCTCGCAGTCAGTCCACCCAGATGATGGGTGCTGGGTCTCCACTGAATAATTAGCATTTCACACGCAGAGCAGTTCTTGCGACAGCTCCGTCCTTAATCCAGCTTAGTCTGCCCCCTCAGCCACACAGTTATGCCAAGATTGCTGGTTTCTGTCACTTATATGTGTGTGTGTGCGTGCGTGTTTGTGTGTGTGCGCGTGTGTTTGTGTGCGTGTTTTAAAGGAATTGTTTGGATATTTAATCAGAGAGTTTACTCTGAACATCACCGCTTCTAAAAATACCTACAGCTGCTCCTCACACCCTTGAAGTGTACTGAAAACAGATATGTGACACTGAAATGTTTTATTTACGTTTATCAATGAACCCAGTCTTAATTTCTGTACTTCTTGGCTCAGTGTCCTTGGGCACTAAGTGATTAATTCCCCGGAACCTCCAAAACCCGCTGCGGTTGCTCTGCATTTCATCAGGCGTGTGAGTTGCCCAGGCCGCGGCTGCACCGGCGTCGAAATGAAGCCCGATTCAACCTCGGTCACCGGGAAACTCAGGGGTTCTGAGAATTTACGGCAGCCAGAAGGCCCGTAGCAATGTTAATATCTTTCTTTGTGAGGGAACACTTTACAGTTCTCGCTATGCTAGGCCCATAAAACCCAGTGAATTTGCGCTCAATTGCTTATGATGGTGCGAAGAATCATAAACAAAGACTGAAGGCTCTTGGCGAATCAATAGGTCTCTTGGAATCAATGAGATGAGGCTCACAAAGACACATTTTCCCCTCTTTGGGAAACGAGGAGAACACAGGTTATTCCCCGTAAGGAGGAGTCACATCCATACCGTGTTTTTTTATCGTTAAAGATTTTTATTTGTTTGTTTAAAGACCTCCACCATGCAGCCACATTAAGAAAATGATTTGGGGCGAGAGACCACAACGCACGCTTTCCCTGACTTAACATTAAGGCGGCGGACGCTCAAAATAAGAAAGAGGACGCGCAGTGAAAGAACTATGAATTCAGTCACTCAAATTCAACCGTGTTCATGGCAGCTGGACTAAACAGAAGCGAATATCTCCATTTGCGCGTGTGGCAAAAAAAAATGTCTCCCTCTCTCTGAAACGTGGCTGGGCGGTCCTGACCGGTTCCTCGTGCCAATCGCAAAGGGACCCCGATGTATTCCACTCCCACCTCCGATTTTAACAGCCCCATAAACTGAAGATAGAGGGGGGAAATAATGCAGCACTGTTCACCCCCACCCCCCTCCCCCCCTCCCTGCTCCCTTACTTACATACAGAATCACCTGCCCATCCCAAAAGCCAAGAAAATACCACTGTGGGTGATTAAGGGGGGGGGTGGGGGTGGGGGGCATAATCTTAGTAATAGGCCGTGACAGGGGACTGAATGGACCGAGCACTCTGTGCCACGCCGAGATAAGGTTCCTTACAGAGGCTCTTGGTCTCAACATTGGCAGTCTCGCAGATTAGCCGACTGCTCTTTCACTGCACTCAATGGCTTTGGCAGAGCTACATGTTTACTTTCATGCCCCCCCCCCCCCGCTCCATTTTGAGGAAACAGGAAGCATCTCCTCTGTTTTGAGAAGCATCCCCTTCTCCCTTCATCCACAACATGCTGTTCACTGGGTGCCTTTGTCTGGCACGTGTGTCAACGGGCTCACTTCCTGTGCAGGAGGCCACACTTCCTCTGCCTCCATCTCACCAGCTGAGGGTAACCCACGTCATGGTACGTCACTTGAAATAACAACCATAATACCTAACTATTTTTCTTGTTTTCGTTCTGGGTAAAACTGGTCATAGACAAACAACAAAAGATCATGTGGAGGCTTTCAATTTTTTATCCCATTTTGACATTATACAGACCTTTTTCTTCAAATGTTTGCCTTGATGTTATTCATAGAGGAATGGGATAAAGGAATCCCTACATGTGGTCAATGTAAGCAACTGAAAGTTACTGTTCCTGACAAATGACATTTATTTTTCATTCATATTTTAACTGGGCCCGGACCACATGGCTTCCACAGCATAAGAAGACAGAAAGACCCCCTGCAAGGCAATAGGAGCGACTGACCGCCGTCCTCCAGTCAGAGCGCTGGAGCCCGGAGCCCGCTTCCGTCACCGCATCGTGGGTGTGACCGCGTGATCGCCGGAGAAGCCTCGCGCGGGCCTCACGGCTTGACCGTCTCATTAGAGGGCTGTGACCAGCCTCGGCTGACTGCAGAGAGACAATTTCCAGAGATCACAGGGAGGGAGAGAGAGGGAGGGAGGGAGAGAGAGAGAGAGGGGGTAAGAGACAGAGAGATTGAGAGAGAGAGAAAGAGAGAGAGGGAGGGAGGGAGAGAGAGTGAGAGAGAAAGAGGGGGGTGAGAGAGAGAGAGAAAGAGAGAGAGAGAGTGCCAGTGCGGAGCGGATATCGGCTCCTTGGCAGGCTGGAGCTGCCAGGGCCACCTCTTTACATGCCAGACTCTGCTGAGCTGTCACGCCGTTAAACAGACTCCTTCAAAAAAAAACAACATTCTGTGTTCAACGTTTTAATTGGTTACCGGATGCAATAATCAAACAACAGCGACAAAAAACCGACTCTCTAAATGGTTTCTGAAGGCATGAAATTGCGTTGTGATTCACACGCGACACCGACTTCTCCCCCCTCGTAATCGATCTGAATTATTGCTATGACCTAACAGGCTACAGATCAGTGATGTCAGCACTCCAGCCATTCATACAGCTGTCTAAGGCACTGGCAACCTTTTTTTTCCTGGCATGAAAAATCACATGCATTTTCATGCAGAATAAATCACGCATTGACACATTGTCACAAGTGTATATTTTAAGTAGTTATTTTTTGCTCGCAAGCTCAATCTTTGAGATTTCTCTTTCACGAGGTACCAGGGTATTCCTATTAATTAAATTTAGCTCGCTTTTTAAGTCTGATTCGTGTAATCCTCCTGGGCAGGAGTACCTGTGTGATGTGATTTCAAATGAAGATTTCAGATCTGCTGAAGTGCTCTTATCTGTCTTGCTTTTGAAATACAACCTGAGAAAAAGGTTTAGGACATTCAAGTGCCGTGCGGTATAATCCCCTTATACTTGGTTCTTTCAGGTAGAGACATTTCAGAACCATCTGTGACAGTCAAACCTAGATGTATTATATCAAATTTTAATGGCCTGAAAATGTTTAAAATTAAAAAAAAAAATGTAAACTGTGAAGTAGTGTGGCCTCCTCATATGGTGGCTGGCTAACTAGCTAGTCACCGCTTGTTGTTTAATGGTTTAATGGTCATAAATGACTTCCTGTTGTTGTTAGCCTGGATTGGACAGGGAAATAGCCAATCTAGTTATGTGGGGCTGTCAGTTTTTATTATGTTTCACCCCAGGTCATTGATTGGCAATAAATTTACATAGAGTATTCTCAGAAAGCCTTCAATGACTGCTGGTTACGCAGAATAGCCTAGCCTTTACACATAAACCATTAATACATTATGCCATATATTGAACTATACAATACAATGAATAATACATGTAAATATATGGAGACATACAAAATGTGTAGCTAAATTTTGAGCATATCAACACAACATCATTTAATTGTTACAAGAAATTACAAATCAATAAAATAAATATATAAGGGAGATAATACTAATAAGTACTAAATAAAAGTAAGCCTACCATTTATAATGTAACAACAAGGTCTGTTCTCTTACTGTTTCATAACCCATAGCATTTTCCTCTTGGGTAGGGTCCAGGTCTTGTCTATACACATATCTGGGCAGCCAATAGGGTGCATTGGAGCAGAGCCGCTGGTGACCTAGGTATTACCTCTGACTCATTTTCAAATCGATCACGCCGTATCCACACTGAGCAGGGCTCCCCCCAGCCAATCAGGCGCAGTGCTGAGCTCCGACCTGGAACCGTGTGCTAATGGCTAAAGATTCTGAGTCCCTGAGTTCCTTATTTTAGAGGGACTGGGGCTTTTCCCCTCTGCTGCACCGCTTGTCAACACACACCCCCCCCCCCCCACACACACCTACCCCCGACAACCCCCATCAGCACTGCTATTCAGCCGTGGCAGGGCGAGGCCTTCCCCCATGGTAAAAGACCATTAGCCCAGGCCAAATTAGCACACAGCCAGTGCAAACCCAACTGTACAAGCAAATGTAATCCCTCACGCACACACAGAGGAACACCTGCATTCAAGGTCAATGTTTTAACGTAAAGGGTATATAACCTAAGAGACATAAATGGTAAATGGTAAATGGACTGCATTTATATAGCGCTTTTATCCAAAGCGCTTTACAATTGATGCCTCTCATTCGCCAGAGCAGTTAGGTTGGTTAGGTGTCTTGCTCAAGACACTTGACATGCCCAGGGCGGTTTGAACGGCAACCCTCCGACGCCAGACAATCGGTCTTACCTCCTGAGCTATGTCGCCTTACAGTAAATAAAATAGGGACGGTGAGAAGCTGATATGGCGGTTAAATAGTCTGCACGACTTGTCCTGTCGTGATGAAGAATAGAACTGTGAGCGAAAGATTGCCTTTTAAACAATTACTCTGGAAGATTCAAAAACCGGTTCCACTGATTTATAACACCGTAATCCACTTTTTATGGAAACTAATGCTACAAAATCACCAGTCATGTAATGAGCACTTTAATTGGATGCCTTTATACTTAAATAAATAACAAGAATGAAAGGGATGCTTTTCTGCCTCGGTAGAACTGCCAACACATTTGGCGAAAGGGGGGGGGGGACTTGCAGGCTATGCTAATGCAGTGACATATTAAACTAGGCAAATTAAAGTTTTACTGTCGCGATAACTATGCAGTTCAACAGGGCTTATTATAGTCATGCCAATTACCAAGTGTACTGGAGTTTGGAGATGCCAGTTAGCACATGAACAAGAATGTGACATCACCCCCTGGGCAAGCAAAAAGAGGGGGATGAGCTCCCTCAGCTGGGGCCTATTGGTCTTTAGCTTGGCAGGCTAACTGTACGTCTTGTGTGGCATGATCAAGAAGTACAAAACTCATGGCATACCTACATGGTTAACAAGCCCATATTAATAAAAAAACACACATTATTACATCTGCAAAAATGTATCAGATACATCAAAACGGAATGTGTGTGAAATGAATGAACTTAATGTAATGCAATTCCAACAGGATCTGGGTCCGATTAACATTTGACCTCACAACTTAATCAATAAAAACCTTACTTTTTTCAAATCAAATATGTTTTCTCTGACACATTTACCACTTGATATTAACGTGAATTGAATGAATCCTTTGAGGTTGAGCCTCAACCAGCACGATTTAGATGGTTGAGAAAATGGAACTGTGTCAACTCGGTTTGCATCCGTGTTAAATCAATTCTGATTACAAAAGCAAATGTGAGAAATGCTGTAAACGTTCAGATGGAATTCACAACTCTTTCATTTCTCACTGAATCCTCACAGGTAAATTAAAGAGTTTTGAACAAGTCCTGCAATGTCCAGAGGTCGACCAACCCCCCCCCCCCCTCCCCACACCCCTCCCCTAAGCACCCGCCGTTCGTATGAAGTGACCGCCTCCACGACCCCGGGCGAAATGACGCGATAATGGCAACGGCGGTGACAGCGGCGGCATCCCCTCCATTAAGTCGAAAGCCCGCATTTCTGGCCACGCCCGCCGAATGCGGATCTAATGTGTGAATAAGCAGTTTCGACACGAATGATGCTTAGATATCAGATTACGCCTAATCATATTTTCCGAGTGCATTTCCCTTGGTAGTAAAATAGCCTATTAAGGTGCTGGAAGCTGAATAAGGAGGGGGGGAAAAAAATGCCTGCAGAGAGAGGTTTCTATGGCAACAGTTTGTAATGACACATTTAGCTAGAAGATTTAGGCTCCTTTCTCTTGGGGCTGGACAAGACTGTAGGAGAGTCTTAAGAAGGGACCCCCCCTTCCCCTCCCTGGTGCATCGCTAATCACTGACACACCCCCTCACCCTATTACCATCTAAATATACTCAGCGAGGCTTCGGGCTCTGAGATTCAAGTCGGAAACTGCTCTTAATCATTTCTTCAGGCAAAATCATGACAAAAATAAGCTCCCTAAAAATATATACACAATAATGTTATGTGCCACTTAATAATAACATGAATTGAGTGACTCTTTCAGGATGATGCTTTGGCCTAGCACCATTTAGATATTTGAGAAAACTGAATGTTTTACTTTGTAGACCTGGGCTATGTTAGTGTTAAATCAGTTCTGATCACGTGCATTTAATCCCTCTTCAAATTTAACACTGAGAATTTTACTCTGTCCGTTTGGACTGATGTCTAATATTGGGGCATAAACAAGTGGGTCGGGGGGGGTGGGGGGCAGGTTTGTGTTTTGGGGGTGAGTACCAGGCCCGTACAGTGTCCCGCTCCTCCGAGGGGGTGTTGCCATGGGGACCTCCTCACAGTCACCACCACGATTCCAGGGTAGGGGTGGGGGGAAGGGGGGGGGACGTTATGTTCCTGTTAGAACCCAAAGGACGTGGCGCTTCTCAACACATGCCTAACATGCAGAACAGTGTTTGCAGCTGCAAATTGTTAACAAAATAGGTGTCGTGGTCTCACCACAACTCACGGAGTCCGAAGCGTTGTCTGTTTGAACCGTGCCATTTCGACTGTCTGATACCTGGAATCACTTGAGGAAGAATGCACACTAATAACAAAAACAACATTCCCGTTCCACAGCAGAGGTGACCGTCCCCCGGTATAGGCACGGGGTGTTGTTTTGAGCTTATGTGAATATGTATCTATCAACAGAGGTAAAACGTGTTTTTTGACACCTCCTTAAACATATTTCTGAGGCATACACCTCCATAACAGAACTTGTAGCATCTCTTTTGATGATATTTATTCCTCACTTTAGGACCTTTACTTTTACTGGCCCCGCCATAGTAAATAAACAATAAATACCTTGTTCAGAGAATCCTCATTTAGATGATAATGCTTAGTGTCCTATATTGACTACACACCTCCTCGGTGTCATTGGACGCAAAAATCAATGCACGTGATGGTTGTCGGTCATTTATATTATTTCCTTATGGAAGTGTGTAATACCCACCAAATCCATTTACAAATTTACTATGATTTATTATTTTTTTTATTTTTTTGAAGATCTGATCAGCTAAAATGAACTGGAAATTAGCGTGGGTTAATCTGAGGTTTAATGTGCATTCGGAGCCCAACCCTAATCATATGATATTATTTCACCCCGTGTCAGTGTCATTCGTCCATGAAACTGAGGCTTCGGAGAGGATTAAACACGCAAGCTCATTATCAGATGATGAGCATGTGATTTGCTTCAATAAGTCATTTATATTTGACTATTTCGCACAACTGGTAAGGAATTGAGAGGTAATGCTGTGAAAACAGCACTGCGTTCTATTTCTCCAGTAAAACAAGATTGGTTTGTGTGTGCATGTGTAGTATGTTATTTAATAAGGTTCTTTGTCTCTAAAATGCTATGGAACACTTTACTTCTTAAATGGCTTTGTCTCTAAAATGCTTTAGTAGGTCTTTGTGTGTATGTGTTTGTCTGTGTGGGCACACACTGTTGGAAAATCGTCTTTGTCTTTAAAATGCTTTTGCGGCCATTTGTGTGCGAGCATTTGCTTTATTGTTGGCAAAATGGCTTTGTCTTTAAAATGCCATTGCGGCTCTTTGCATCGTGATACAGGCCCCATCATTGCTTTTGAACCTCATCGCTTTTTGGGGTCACATCCGATCATCTCTGGATTCGCGAGACACTCAAAAAACGGATAATTTCTCCATCTCCATCTCCATCTCATGTTACGTTACACTGACCCCGGCATTTGGCTTTCCGCTTTATAGTTTGAGGTAGAATTGAGCAGCTCTCGCACAAAAAAAAAAAGAAAAAAAAAGAAGCGTATTTGGCTGAACCGAAATGGCTGCCACCGAGTAATCTCTATCAGCGGGAATCCATCTGGGCTGCAGTTTCACAATTTCACTTTGGTTTCCGATTAAAGTATGTCTTGGCATTTTATTTCCCTCCGCTTTGTGCTTGAAAAGCTTCCGAAAGACCGCTTTCTCTGACTGCCTATTATCCAATGGTTCCACTTCGGCGACCCGGCAATAAAACTTTTCACGTCCTTATAAACAAACTCGATTGGCGTGTTATAAACGTTTACTCTGCGCTAACAGATCATCTCCGCAGGTCGGAATTGGCCAAATTCCCCTCCGCCGTTGAATACGCCGAAGACGATTACAGACGTGATAGCTTTTCGAGATTGCCGGGGGCCCCGGAGAAATTAGCTTAGCGACCGTTTACAGCGCCTAAATTGGGACCGTGAAACGGCGGGTCACATTGATGGGCTTTTATCGTTCGCCCTCCCGAAATTGCCGTAAAATCAATTAGCCATCACCGTTCCGTTCTCCGTGCGTGATATCAAAGTGTGATTGCGGGCCGGGTATGGAACCCAAGCCGTAAAGGTTTGTAGACGCAGGACGCGTGACTTGAGATCTTGAGCGGAAACTATTGTCTTCTTCGTGAGCCAAATGAGTGCTAAATTTGCTCTATTAGGTCGAGAGTGAAGAGACATTGATGAATTCAAAAACTGGTATGATACTTGGACTGGAAAATCATTTTTCTTTTCTTTGTTAATTAGTGAATTTACTCATGATGGGTCCACTAAGGTAGATGACCTTATTTAGGGGTGTGAAGGCCTCATAATCTGCATAATCTGCTCTCATAATTGGACTCCTTCTAAAATCACACCGTCTCTTTTCACCACAGATATGAAGCGCTCCCATTTTTAAGTGACATTCAGCATGCTACATATGATTTCAGAACATGCATATGTTCATGTATACATGTATTGTGAATTTGAAAAGAATACGCAACGCAAGAATACTAGAATTGACATAAAGAAGGAATTCTTCCAGTACCATTAATATCTGAGATTAAGCATGGCTTTCAACATAAATCCAAATCTCAGTAAAGTTAAAATAATTTACAAATGTAACATAAACAAAAATGGCAGCACATCTGAAATAGATGGCACGAATTTGATTGCTCAAAAAAGGAATATTCCCAGTACAGAGAGAAGACACATTGCATGCATTTCATTCCAGTCTGAGGATATTCATTCCATATTTATCCGGAAGACGGTAAACTCCCGCTGGCCTCCGGTTGGGTTTTCCGTGGTGAATGCCAGATTTGATTACGCGCGCCACGTTTTCTGCTGCAAACGCAAACACTGGCAAGCCTCGAGTGTAATTGAATTGCGAGGCTCATGTTCTTGGCAGACCCTGCTCATGGTGGCTTTCCCACAGCAAACATCGTCCGCGAGAGGAATTCCGCTTATCGCGTGAAACGGTTCCGCTATCCTGGCTGGTTACCCCGTCCCACGGTGCCTCGATGTGCCTGGAAGGCGCTGAAAGCCAGACCAGACCTGAGTCTGCACCCCCAGAACCTCAGTGTGGCTGATCTTGCACCGGTGGCCATGGCAACCACCACTAGGAGACCTTTCCCTGTACATGCTAGTGCTAGCTCCTGGAGATTTGCAGATATATCAATATATCAATGAAGCACATTCTGCAAATGAACTACATTGATAGATGTTAATAAATATGGCAGTGTTTATTTCATAGAAACTATCCTTCTAGTGAAGCTATTCACAGTGGCTATGTAGTAACATATATACCAGCACAGTAATTCTGTTTCCTGTGCAGCTATTGATTTTATAATGAGGTGGAATTTAGTCATTGCTAAGTAATTATTAAATATTTAAATAATACAGTGGTTATTGAAACCATGTGTACCTACCTGTTGACTCAATGTACTAATTCAGACGAATCATACTAATTTTTAGATTATTTATCAGTATATTAAACCTAACCCTAACCCTAACCCTAACCCTTTCACACCAGAAAGCTAAGCTAAATGTTTGAGGTAATAGTTCAAGGTCATCGTCTTTCAGATGCTTTAATTTATATGATCTATGTAAAAAGCAGTACCCTAGGGGTGCAATCTTGGAGCATGTCCTTCCATCCACAGAGCATCAGTAAGTATGTTTAGGAGTGTATTGTTTACTGTATCTTGGAACTTAATTATATAGCAAAATCAGCTTAGCTCTTAAATTAGGTGTTTAAAAGAAAGCGTGTTTTTCCATGGAAACCATTGGCATTTCAGAACATTAACAGAACGTAGGGGCGATACATATTTCCATGGACCAATTCATTTTGTATGTTTATTTACTAGAGCTGTACAGATTAAAATATTAATTGTTCCGGTCATTCACATAATGCTTTTATCACTAAATAATTTTAGATAAAAATTGATAAGCCTTTTAATGTGAAGTAGTTAAACCTTTAATATGTAATTCAGTTGCTGTTATCTGAGTAAAAAGTAATCAACCGCCAGGGTGTTAAATCTGCTAGCATTTACACGGATATTTAGATTATGAGTTTGATGCAGAGGAAAATGCGACCATAAAAAAACAAAGTGCTACTGTCTGCATTGTAAACAGAGCTGTGTGTAAAAGGCAGTATGACTAGTTTACACTATCACTTGAAAGCCACTGCATGCCTCTTGAAAATGGTGATATCCAAAATTCCAATGACCAATGTGACTCAGCTAGACTGGTGGCAAGTAATGTCAAGCAAGTGAATCTAGCTTTCAAGTCAGCAGCACAGAGCGCATTGAAAAGAACATCGTTTACCAGCTCAGCTGCCGTCTGGTTTGCATAAAACGGCCGACCAATTAACACGGAGGCGGACAGGGTGTTAGAACCAGCCCAACAGCTAGCATTGGATTGCAATTAATATTTAGATTACCATTGAATTCATGGGTTTAAAGTTTTACAATTAATCCACCAATTCATTCAACTGAGGTTGGAGAAAAGATAATCAACTACATTGTATACAAATTAATGTTTGCCTTAGGAGTGACATATTACATACATTTTGCTGATATCTCCGAAATGCGAGATGTCCTATCTACTGGAATTATTACTGTTAAGCAGACCTGGGTCAAATACGTATTTGTTTTGGATTCAAATACTTTTCTACGCTTTACTGATCTTGTCTGGTGTATTGGAACCAATGAAATAGTCTGAGAAAGTGCAAACCCCGCCTTCTGGTCATATTGGCAGGCTCAGTGACACCAGGCAAGATAAACAGAGCACAGAAAAGTATTTGAATCAAAAATAAATACGTATTTGACCCAGGTTTGCTGTTAAGTATATATCCATAATTGAATGCCTGCTGGGAATGCCTATTTTTGTAAATTCCACCTCTACTCTGCAGCAGGTTTCTTGAATCAGCACGGATATATTAGTGCATGGCAAAAAAAATGTCCTCACCTTGAGACATGAGCATTAATTGCAGCGCCGGTATCAAGAAATCATCAAACAAGTGACAGCGTGCAATTTTATAGCTCATTCATTCCTATACGGACGTTAATGAAGGATCAAATTAGGCCAGAGAGATAACGATTGGAACGATGAGAGTATATAAGGCATTTTCATTAGGCCATAACCGTCTACACAGGTGGGACATTAATTGGCCAGTGGTAGGAGTTGCCAGGGTAGCCGTAGGTAAAGCGTGATTTATTTAACCAAATGGGGCTTAAATTTAGCCAATACTCAGTTGCTAAAAAATCCCTCCATCTGGTTAGTGAATCATGAAGCATTACCTCGGCACGACCCTCCCACATTGTCAGCACAGACCTTCATTTTGATGTATTGGGAGTCGTCAGGTCAATTTAAGCGTACAGTAGAGGGTATCCACAATGCTTTTGGCACTGGTAGAATGAATAGAGGAATGTAAGTGTGACTGAAGCAGGAAATATAGCACATTACAGGACGTTATGGAGAGCAGTCACTTACACATATCTGTGTACAAACGGCACTACAAATCAGCACAAGCTTACACACCGTAGTTTGGTTAATAACTTGGAACACATTAGAAAGTAACCGTGTCAGGACTGGCGTGCCCTTTTGTCACACGTAATTTCACGTTATTAGCACAATTTACAGCGCACACTCAAATAATCCTGCTGGGGAGACAGTATAAAATATGCTGGTGGGCACCAGTAAAAAAATAAAATAAAATAAAACGCAGTGGCAAACTCCCATAACAAGCCAGTTGAGTCTGCTGAGGGGTCCTGTGGTTGTGACAATGCCTACACTATGAATGCACTAGGATACAGATACAGGATACAGCCTTTCCCCATCTAAACAAAGTACAGTTTGAGTGTGTAATCACATTCCAGGCTTACAGAACAGAATGAATGTGGTGATAGAGAATAGAGATTGGGCAAGATAAGACCATCAGAACATAACCTTTTATCATGAGAACTGGTCATTTAGCCCATCTACAATCACCATAGGGAGCATCCAGCAGTACATCAAGTCTGGATTTGACTACCTCTAGAGTCTGTGGCTGAACTATATGACTTAGCAAGCTGGTAAAAGGTATTGTGCACACTACTGAAAGGCACAGCTGGAAAAAAAAGTTCTCAAATGCCCTGGAAGAAGGATAGCGATGAAAAGCCATACTTCAGGCCAACTGAAGACACGCGGGCCAACAGCTCTTTTTTTCCCCCTCCCAAGTACACTAGAGTGATGGGTTCCTCGGAAGTTCAGCTGTCAGGGTAAAGTTTCCGGACAGGCTGCTGACAGGTCGAGGCTCTTCCGAGGTCAGGGAACACGGCAGACGAAGAGGTCCTCGTCAGCTGATGCCGTCTTTCATGTACGGGGGGGCTGCAGGTGAGAGGGCCCGGGAAGGGGTTTTCCCATGGTCCTCGGTGACCTGGGGGTGGCGGCCTCAGCGTACTGGAGGAAGCGATTTTGCACGGGAGGGGGGCAGGGGATTCGGGGTGACAGCTGACACCCCAGCAGGCAGGGTGCCATCCACAGGTGCAGCACAGATGCCCCCCCCCCACCCCCCACCCGCCAGAACCGAGCACCTAACTGCTGTCACTCACATCTAAATGTTTAGACCCAAGAATAAAATGGAGGAATTAATCAATCAGTACATGGAAGCATATTTGAGTTTTAATTTACTCCTAACCATTCCTTTTTTCTCTAATTTACTTGTATTTTGTATGTATTGTATTTGTATTTAAATGTAAATAGATAAACATTTATTTTTTCTATTCGTTTGTAAATTTAGTGTCAAGCATTTATTTTATACATTTATATATACAAATCATTCATCTGTGGCAGGTTTAGTTATCCATATACTTTACATTATGTAAACTGAAAAACAAAATGCAAGCCAAGTTGAACCACATCTAATTTTGAGCTCATAGTAAATACAGTCTTGCTTGAAGCTTAAGGAGGAGAATAATTAAAGGCTCTTGTTGGGAAGCTGTTTCCAGGGGCAGACTCTAAAAAACTCATTGAACCCAAAAAAGGAGCTGAAACAAATTTAATCTAAGCTTTGTCTGACCGAGACTTTCAAGCCATCCCCTTATAATTGGCTGTTTTGTAATCTGGAATCCCAGTAGAGCGCCATGGTCTGCCTCGCTCTCCAGAGGCCTCGCATAAAATCAGTTTGAGCCGTAATGGCTGTTTCTGTGCTGAAGTCGCCATCTGGCCAGCACACAGGAGGCCAGGCCAAAACGCAGAAGCGGAGAGCCGGCGTCCGGCGGACTGACACGATGCGTCCTGTCAAATTTATTACAGGACACTCATCGCCAGCATTGATCTCCTCGGTGTCCTCAGCACCTGCCCTGTCAGAGCCACACATTCGACACAGAGTCCTGGCCCGGTATTCGAGTGCTGATCTAGGATCAGTTTCGCCTTTTGGCTCATGGTGGAAAAGCGCAGATGTGAGTAGGGGAAACCTGGTCCTAGATCAGTGGTGGGCAGTTCTGGTCCTGGAGGGTCAGTGTGTGTGTAGGTTTTTGTTACCACCAATTATCCAGGCTAAATGAGCTAATTGGCTGTGTTCAGCAGCACTGGCTGACTTGTAGATTAGATCACATTAAAACTTTTAATATGCTGACACAAAAGCAGTCTGTGGTTGTCATTGATGTCATTGTTATCAAGCAATGTAGCTAAAATTCCTGATGGCATAAATGTTAAATTAAGTAAATCCAGAAATTGGCGTGATATCCAGGAACAGATATGGCCTTTGTTGCCCACCTCTGTCCTAGATCCACGCTGCAACTCTGAGAGGTTTTTTAACATGTGAACTGTTTCTATGATTGAAGAAACCTCCACATCTAATTAGGGCCTCAGATTACCAGCTGTGCAATGAAAGCTCATCTTATATAAAGAATGTTGTGTGGTCAGTGGAGCTGATATCAATGCTAATTTCTCCTTCATGGGATATAAACTTTGCTAACAAATCCTATCCATTCTTTCAACTGGATTTTTACAGGAATGCAGAGCTTTTGCAAGGGTACAATATCCATCTAGGATCAAAACGTACAACATTCTGGTTGTCATCCATATTCCCCAACAGTTGAGTCAGACCATAAGGCCTTCTTCTGTTAGTTTAATAAGCACAAAGCCAAGTCTTACTAAACAAACATTTCAGATTCAAAATAAGGTTTACTGGAACATTTTAGATATTCATGTCATTGCATGTATCTATCATAAGAAGCAAAGATCATTTCATTTCTTTGGTTTCCTGGCTACCAGCAGACCAAAGAGGTACTAGGCTGGAATCCTTCACATTTAGTCTGTCAATTTGATAGATATTACCTTGCATTAAACGGTGCTAATTTTGTGGATGCGCTTCATGTTGTTCTCCAAATTACCAGCGAATGCATTTGATCAAAACGTTTGACTTTCGCTCTGCTCGGCTGTGCTTGACGGTTTATGACAATGTTATCAGTCCCACTAAATTTAAAAGCAATTATGCATTAGCACGGTGCCGACAAAAAAATATATTTTTATATTATCATATCTGCAAGAGACTGCAGAAAGGATTTATGAAAGTCGGAATGCCAAACAGGGAAAGCGATTAAACCCGGGCAGATTTTTGTTTAATGTGAATGTGGTCTGTTACAAAAGGGAAAAGAAAGCCAGGATAGGTCTTTTATCTGGAAAAAAAGAAAACTTTCATTTCTTTTAATTGGACTGAGGACTTTTATTATCTGAAACGAAAATAAAGGTTTCCAGTGATTGGGTTAGGGAGCCATCCCTTGAAAATGGAAAGTCCCTTTTTTTTTTTAAAGACAAGAACTTGAGAGGGGTTCGGGCGCGGCGAAAAAGTGCTGGTGTAAACAAATCCCCCTCTCCGCTGACTTTCCCACGGCACCTCGTCTCTCGGAAGTCTTTGGAATCCATTATTCCCGTAACTAACTGATTTCTTCCCAGCCGGCTACCTTCCACTCTGCGCCTATTACCCCCTAACCGAAAGCAGGTGGGATTCTGGGTAAACACGGCAGTCTCATCCCAACCCCCCGGGGTTTTTATTTTTTTATTTTTTTATGAGGGTACTGGCGAGTGCAGGCCATTCGGCTCCATTAAAGAGAAAAACCCACTTTCTCTCCCAAATAATGGACGGAGCCTAAAATCAGCGCGGCAGGAGCTAATCCAGATTAGGAGAGGTTCGATCGCCGCAATTTGTTTATCTGAGACACCGCCGCAAGCGAAGCGCACACGGTCACACGTTTCAGAGCGCCGTCTGCCAGAAGAATCGGGGTCTGAAATACAAAGCGGTGCAAGGGCAGCATGCATCATTCAAACGGCGGAAGATCCATAAAATCGGAGGTGTGAAGCATTTCACGCATCGCGGGCAAATTTGAAACGAACGGCCCGATCTGCGTTCTGCTCCGGCACGAGAGGGAAATCCCATTACAACGGAATGTCTTTTAGCAAAAGTGAAATTACCTCACCGGTATCGGTAAATTAATGGTTATTCCAAACAGATAAAAAGCTGTCGTTATGTATGAAATTTTCTGGGAGGTACGAGACTTTGAGGCTCACAGTAATGTGTTATGAAAACAATGCTTCGCAGGGTCCTTTGTTTTCCTTGTTATTACCATATCCCTGTTAGTCATGCATGTTCACATATATTTTTTTGCTTCCCAGACAAAACTTAGAATGCGAGAACTTTGCTGGGAATTTAAAGCAGAATTAATGAGGGAAGAGAACATTTTTAACAACACATACTTCTAACTACAAAACATATCTGGCCATTTTACTGCATGCATCTTCAGAATAATAGAGAAACATATATTTAAATGACATCATTCCTAAAAATGGAATTGGGATTTTTACTTTAAAAAATAACTTTTTGTATAGAATTTGTGATGTAATGTTTTGGTAAAATGTCAAATGGACACGTGCTTCATTCTTTTAATTTAGTTCCCAAAGGGCTTTGTGTTTCTGTTTTATGTGCATGAAATACAGCCATAACAGTACAATGTGAATAAGGCCACAACAGAGATTTCAGTAGATTCCTACCTTTGTTCAAGACTTCTTAAATTATATTGTTAGATATTAAGATTAAGTCTGCAGTGCAATTAAAGAACATAGAATTTAAACATGAATTAATGTATTTTGAATTTATTTATTTACTTATTTACTGACTTACTTAATTACTAGTATAATAATACTGTCACGTCACAGTGTAATAATGGCAATTCCCTGTTGATCAATGGGGGAGTAACAGGCCATGTCTATTGTGGTGGCCCTATCTGAGGAGTCATCTGTCAACCTGCTTAAAAAATAAAGATTTTTCAATGTGGTGACCAGCTGAGCTGACAATATGTTCCTGGTCGTCACACTGAAACCACGGGGGAGGGGCAAGTGACACCCGGCAGCCATTCAGCTCCCGGCCCTTTAATTCAGTCCCTTTGTGTCCCGGTGGAACGTGTTTAAGCAAGACTCCGCCCCCTAAGTTACAAAACACATCCATCTCACCCTGGCAGCTCCCCCTTTACATCAGTGCACAGCACAATCATCAGTGTAAAATCAACTCTCTCAGAGTAATTTTAAGACAGCTGGAATACATACTGTCCCTATCAGGCTTATATTTATATATATATATATATATACAGCTCAGAGTTCACTTAACCGTTTGAAGCGTAGGCTTTTTGTAATGTTTTTTTTTTTTCTTCAAAATTTTAAGTCAGTATTCTAGACCTCCATTGCTTTTAAATACAATATGATTGTTTTATCAGCATTCAACTATTCTTAAATATTAAAATGTTCAGTTAAGAACATTCTAATCACTTATTTCAGATTCTCACACCATAAAGGGTTAACATTGCTAAGGCATTGTTAACATTGTTTTACAGTTAGGAATTGATTTGCGGTATCTTAGTTATTAACAGTTGTTAACGGTTTGCTTTTTAAAGTTGCTGGGTGCACTTTTCAGCATGTTCAGGGACGGTGCTAAGCCCCCTTCAGCTTTTCTGTTACTGACAAAGTCTGAGACCCTAGTATGGCCACCACATCTCCAATTCCAAAACCATTGGGTAATTAGACAAACAAAACTTTCATCTTCATTTTCTGTACATTTATTATTCTGTGCTAAACCACTTTAATTAAATTAATTTTAAATATACATTTGAATAAAAAAAAATGTTTCAAATTTATTTTGGAATAAGATGCTAACAACAATCATGTTAGAACCACAGGTAGTGCAGTTAATTTCCCATTTCCAGAAACCCTTTAATAACAAGGTCACCTACTGAACCCATGCTCCAGCACTGACATGAGCCAGTAATTTGAAATAATCAGAAATCCGCTATGAGAAAGGGCGGAGGGCTTCTCATCGAGCAGTGCGGCCAGACACGCTGATCGATTTTATATGTCATTATGTCATGCGGGGTCATGTACCGGCATGCATCTTCCATGGGAAAACAGTCCTGCTTTTCCCCATGATATATAAAAGCGCACATCCTCCGTGGCAGAAGAACGGCCTGACAGCGCAGGTAGCGATAGTGCTTACGCGCCATCATCTGTCACTGCTCGTGTCAAGGAGAGATAATGACGCGACTCCATCCACATTCTCTCCTTCCCGCCCGCTGCCAAAGCAATGATTTGCAATGCTTGCCAACCCCTTTGTCACCCGGTGACTATTTTACAGAGATGACAGAAATAAATAATTGCTTAAAACACACAGACATGCAGACACCCCCCCCCCATCCTCCCCCCGCCCACATAAACACACACACACACACACACACATACATACACACACATACACACACACACACACACACACATACATATACATAAACATGTATTTGCACTATATACATATATGCACAGAGAAAGAGAGAGAGAGAGAGACAGACAGAGAGAGATAAAACAAGAAAAGCAGACGAAAAATATTACTCCCGATTTTTTTTTGTTTTGTCCGTTTCTGGCACGGCACTTCATCACAGAGCAGTCCATTATGATAAGGAAGGAGCGCAGACAATGAAAAGATAGGTCAAGATCGCGCGGAGTGATATATCTGGAGCGCGGGTAATTAATAGAGCGAGCGTGACACCTCCTGCCCGCCGAGCCGAGCCGGCCCGGTAAGACGGAGGAGGGGCCCGCCGTTCAGGCACTCCATCATCGCCCGTGATAAATCAGACCGATTTTCGCCGCCCCCCCGGCGCCGGGCGTGGCGGTAACGTAACGGTGAGAGAGAGACGGCGGCTCGTTTTGGCGGGAAAAGCCGGGGGAAACCCGTCAGGAAGTCGCCCTGACGCGGCTCCTGTCTATCACTCGTAACGAGCGGAGCCTGCCAGGCGTAAAATAACCGAATTCGAAAAAAAGGTGATTCACAAGCTCTCTCCGCCGACCGCGCCGCGGATTCGGGGGCCGATGGTGACGGCGGCGTTTAAAATCCCGCGGTCAAGGGGAGCGAAGGGGGTAGCCAACGCTCTGAGGCGTGGTTACGCGAGGCCACGATGACCGGGTTTATTGTGCGTGTTTAGGATGCGTCGTTAAAGATTTCAATTGCTCAAATAAAACGTTTAACATTCCAAACCTGGTCCTATATTCCTACTTTTTGTGTACAGTGTCTGCCAAAGAGAACATATCCAAAGGAATTCTGGACTCAGTCTAAAACGTTTCTGGCGGATATTTGACTTTGGCAGTGTCTATACCTTGTGCAGGTGCATGCACACTCTTGCTAATCCTATCCTTAGCCTTACCCAGAACCTCACACAGAAGTCTAGCATCTGACCAAACTTTAGCCATCACCTCAACCTTACCTCCTCCATACAACATCCTTCTAAAGCTGCTATTTCATTTGTAGAGGTCATTTGACTTAAAAAGTAATAATATATCCAAATGAAAAACACTACGCTAAACCAAGAACTGAGTTCCATAGTCAACCCATTGTGCTTACAATGACACCCGCTTACATTAAGTGGTAAAAGCTTTTGAAGAAAGTACATTTATGTAATAATTGAGTCTTAAACTGTTAGTTGCAAGTTTGCGTCAAGTTGGATTGATGTTCCCTGCCCGAGTAATCGACCGTAATGGGGAGGCCCAGACGTTTGGTTCTCCAGTGGGTCCTGCGCTGATAGTCAATGTATACGTGCTCTAAATATAGTAGCTAATCTAGACCCAGACTTGCATAACTAAAGGAAGACAAGATGAGAAGCTGGCTATGTGGAGCACAAACAAGTATAGTGCGTCTCTCTGGGGGCCCTGTGGAGGCCAAATGCATCGCAGAGAAAACTTAGAGCAAATTACTCAGATGGAGCCGAAATGGGGGGTGGGGACATAATTTGAACTGAAGTCCCTGTGGAATACGACAGTTTGTGGCCCTCTGAGGAAAGAAAGGAAAGTAAAAATAGTCCTCGATGATAAGAGTCAAGGAAGAATAGAGACTCCTGTAACATTCTTCATCAGAGAATGGGAGGCCTGGATTTAATGTGCTGGCCTGGATTCTAATGTCTATTTTGTCACTGTTTTTATTCACATATAAACACAAATGTCAGCTTATTTCTCACAACTAAGGTTCGGCAGGTTACATTTGGCAATTTCCAAGTGATACTTGGGAAGCAAGACCAACCGTTTCATTTAATCATTCAAGTCCAGTCCAAAGTCTCTCAAATCATACTGATGCCCAGCAACATGAATGAAAGCATGATGCATACCGTGTGTCTAACTGATGCATAAGCCACTTTTCTTTCTCTCCTAACATTGTACACGGTTTGTTCGGTACAATGACTTTAATCTAATGTCTAATTTGTCTTTCCCTTTGAGTGAAACAATTGAGTCATATGCTAATGTTTTACACGGTACCCCATCCCTTAATTTCACATTCAGCAGAATTTTTTAGTTGCTGAAATTAGCCCAATTTTCTTTCTGAGGAACAAAGTTAATTTCTTTTTCTCTTTAAATTAAGGAGAGATCCACTCTGATACATTGGAAAGAGGCCTGGTGCAATTACAGGCCAATTCTATATTAAATTAAATGTTAAAGCTTAAATATTTTAAGCTGTTGCAGTAGCTGTATCATCTAGGGATTTCAACTGTCCAGCTCCTTGGATTTTATTCTTTATAAACTACTGTTTATCAAGTTCGTAAGTTTTAGCCAAAGGCACACAGTGTCCTATTTATCTTATATACTGTATATTGCATTAATAAATCCCTCCTTCGATTAAGTAGTCCCACAATGATCAGTCTCACCAGGCAACAATCGATGAATAAATGTAACTTTAAAGCATAACATTTATCTAGTACCTATCATTTCATGCAATTGGTGAATAAACGTTTTTCAATATCGAAGACTACTCACAATTTCATGGCTATGTTTTCTATTATTTTATCTATTCTCTAGCTGTGGGGGTAGAAACCTCAGCCCATTTTACTGAATCGGGAATCTTCGGAAACTAGAACTAAACTCCGTGAAGCCAAAACAGTCCATGAGACGGCACCGAGCCATTCATAAAAGGCAATAGCAGGTGTGTGAAGATTAGCATGAGGCAGCGACGTAGGAAACGGGGGCCGGGAGTTCCTGAGGTCTATTAATCACAGCGCTAGTATTTCACCGCTGTTCAGACCCTCAGTTGTACTGATAAATAACTGCCAGGTCTGACAACTGCCGCAAAACCGTTCAGGTCAGGAGAGGGTGAACACTAAATCTGACATTATAGATGTGTTGAAAGGAGAAATGTCAGTTTTCATAACCTGGCTCGGCTATAACAAACAGAGAAGTCGTATTAACGTCCCCCCTGAAGACACAATGTCAGCCTTTGTTATGTTTGGGACAGGTTAGATCTAATTATCAAACCGAGCAATTTATCCATCTGTCCTTCTAAGGTTTGTTGCAGCAGAATGTTTTCATCACCTTTCACACAAGTAACAGAAAAGGAGACTGAGGTTTGGAACCGAGAGTGATTTAAACCAAGATTTTTTTTAAAGACAGGAGGGGTGGACCTCATTATTAAATTATAAAAACTGTTGAATTTACTCAGTGTTTACAATATTTAGTTATAATAATAATAATAATAATGAAAACCTCTGCTGTTCAGTAGTTGAAAAGACATTGTCTCATTCTCAATACCATTCCATTCTACACCGAAGTTAGATACTGATTGGTGAACCCTGTGCTCTTTGTTTATCCTTTGCTTTTTAATGAAAGGATAACAGTGGTGTTTGAGGAACTCGTTGCTCTAATTAACCCAGTTGTTTATAAAAAAAAGCCCAAAAACGATGAGATCTCAGGGTCGACGCGCTCCGTCATTAATCACACCGCCGACACCGCCGGCCCTCTGGCCTCCCGCCGCCTCGCCGCGCTCCGCGTCACGTCCGCCGGTCACCTGGAACCGCCGGCTCCTCCCGAGTCGGCAGGGGCGGTCGTTAAAAGCCGCGGACCGGCGGGAAGGGCCCCCTGAGCCGCCGGCGCGGGGCGAGAAGGCCGAGGCATCCGGCTTTCCCGTCCAGCTTTCCCGCCGGCGCGGGGCAACGGGGTAGTTTCAGCCGGCCACCGGAAGGCCGGGCCGGACCCCTCCCGGGGTTCTCCGTGCCCGGAGCCGTGGAAACTCTCAAAAACCAAACCCGATGGCCCCGCGGTGTCGGGTATCGCTGCTGGCGGTGATGAACGTTTCTCACAGGGGGCCACGAGACCTCAGATTTGTCGAGCACCTGGAGGCCAGACTCTGGGGTCTTCATTCAGTCCTGCAGCTTTGCAGATTGTCTTAAAGACAAATTTCCCTTATGAAATGAATCCTCTTTCGGTAAGTTTTTTTCACAAACATTAATGCGATATTCCAAGGGAAATGATACGCTTTTAGAGAAAAGTCACCAAACTCAAAAAACACAGATTTCAAACAACAGCAGAATTTGTATAAATTCAACAGTCAAAACTGAAGACCTCAAACCTCAAAGAGAGATGACTGAATGGCCCTTTTTGTTGTCATTTTCAAATCCATTCCAGTATGTACCACTGGGAGAAAAGAGATATGAAAAACAGGAGAGAAAAAAATCGAGGAGATGAAAAAGAGACAGAAGGGAGCTGAGCTTTGGGAATTACCATACCATTTGCATTGCGGCTCTACCAGACACTTGGGGTCAGATTGGTTAACACAGTCAGGGTTGGTAGTCTGAACCAGGACCGGCATTTAGGTTAAGTGGTGCTTAAATTTCTTTGGCTGCCTGTGATTAAGAATGAAGTTGAAGCATTTGATTATTCAGAGGGTGTGTATCCTTTTCAGTACCCTTTTAAATCCCCCCTAGTGATTTCTAACTGAATATAAACCTTTTTATTGTCATTGGCATTTGTAAAAGCTGAGAAGAACCCCATAAACCCACAGGACTCAGTGGTGGGCATGTGAAACAGTCAAGGCATAGGAGCAGTGAGCAGGGAGAACAGCACAGGTTTAGCACAGGAGTCAGTGAGCAGGGAGAACAGCACAGGTTTAGCACAGGAGTCAGTAAGCAGGAAGGACAGGACAGGTATGCACAGGAGTTAGTGAACAGCACAGGACTCACAGAAGAGTGAGAGCAGCAGCTGAGGATCAACAGCAGCATGAATGCTCAGTGCAGGACTAGGAGAGACAATAAGGGGGGGGGGGGGCTTCCATGGCAGCTTCCATAGTCCTGGCGGAGGAGTACCAATCAGATTATGAGGGGTCCCTGTGATGTCCATTCAGAACCGTAATAAAATACATATGTCTGAGAACTTATGTTTGTTTGTGTGTGTATAGAGTTATATTAATGTGTTGTTCCCCTGGTCCATCGTACACATTTATCTGAGATTATTTATGGTTTCAACTAAATAATTAAAAAAACAGGGGGATTGAGTTTGTTTATTTTTCCCAATCTACTGAGTGGTACGTTCTATTCTGCAGTTTAAACAAGTTCTTCCTCGATTTTATTCCGTACAATACCTAAGTGTGTGAGAATATATTCAGTTGCCCCAAGTTAATTTCAGTCCAATAAACCAGTCAATGACACTCATCAAGTCTTGACAAAGCCGACACGGTAGAAGTCATTATAATTTCATTTGCCCGTTGCGATGCTCGTGCTTATTCATCCCGGCTAAGAAGACCAGTCATCGCCGATACGTGCTCTGTCTGCAAGTCTATTTGGGTGAAACTTTTGTCTTTTAAAGTGATTTCCCCTAAATGCTGGTTAGCAGTTAGCTTGCGTGTGAAACAGAGAAATGAAGCCGAGCTGGTCATGTGTTAGCTGGCTGAACAGATTTCAGCCTGAGCCCTGAACCCCTGCCCACATCCCTGCCTGACTGTACATACATAAAAACACCCTTCAAAGTAACAGGAAGGAAATCAAAAAGATTTTTTATTCTTTTTTTTCTTTGGGGGGGGGGGGGGGGGAGGTGGATGTTGGAAGGATTGCCAAGGTTACGGACCCCTAAAGCTCATCCATGGATCCTACTAGCGCACCACGGGTTAAGATCCCCTGATTTATTTTTAAAAACACCATCAGTGTTTGCGTAGATCCTACAGCTCAGGCTTTAGACCAAGATAGTGTTCATTGTTCTCGGCTAGAAATAGCTGTACAAAATAAGTAATTGTACCTTACTGAACCCGTGTTCAGCAGTTGTCTACGATCATGAAAATGCACTTCTTGTACGTCGCTTTGGATAAAAGCGTCTGCCAAATGAATGTAATGTAATGTAATGTAGCTCGCATGAAGTTGCAGAACTGATATAGAAAAAAAACTGGATAAGAAAAATCGACAAGATTGTGCTGAATATTGTATTGAAAATGAAACTTGGGGACAGAAAGCACACGCCTCTCCTTGCCCTTACCCAATCATTCAACAGGTTTCTCAACACAGAAAGAGGAAGAGAAGAGAAAGATCGCTTGCGGAGGAAAATATGGAGTATATACAGTATAGAGTGGAAGATGAATAGGATGTTAACGATTGTAAGACATGTCATTGCAGTCACTGCTGGTTCAGGACGTACTCGTTGCTGACATTTTAAAGACAATTCTTATATTGTCTTAAAAGCTCACTCAATTCATGGAGGCCTAACTGGAACACTACGCGATCATTTAGCAGTGTAGCGCCTTTTTCCGACTACCAATCACTGCATGGTCCTTGCTCAGTCAGCACTGTTAGTAATAGATGTATTTGTATTGGATTACATGACCATTCAATTAACCCATATTGAATTATGTCATATTACGGCTATAGTGAAATATGGCGAGGCAGCAAAAATGGACACATCACCAGCATCGCCATGGGGACAGGTAGAGAGCCTGTAAACACTTATTTAAATATTTAAATGGCACAGCTTTCTTTATTCCAGAGCCTGCTTACCATCTGTTCTTTTGTCTTCTAAAAATGTTTATATGATTAAAATAATAACAAACACTATGGCTATGTGAGAAAGGGTGCTCACATATGCTAATTACAGGAAGGTGTATGCTAATTAAGCAGTCACACTGAAATTAATGTGGATTTTAAGGCTTAGCTTTTGCGCTAATTATTATAGGATGACTCACATGCGTGGCTGCCATGATGCAAGCAACAAAGCACATTGGCGCTTGCGCACACACACACACACACACACACACAAATATGTCACAATCTCGCCGAGAGAGGTTCGCCTGTGTACAAATGACCTTTTTGTCATAAAAATCTCAATCATAACGGAGAGGAGCAACAAAAGCGCAATATTAATTAGGGAATTCGGTCTCGGCAAACACATTTTAGACGGCGGTAATGGAAGACGCGGGCCTACCGCCATTAATTTGCGTAATTCTTCTCCAATAAAGAAAAATCTGGACGCAAGGATATTAAGTCCCGGGGGGAAGTGCATTGTTGTGTCTTTAATTACCAATATTATCGAGGGACGATCATCGTGGCGGCGGCGGCAGCGGAGCGAAGAGGAAAACCTGCTCGTGCCCCATTGTCCCCCTCCCCCCCACCCTCCCCTCCTTCATTTAGCCGTGCACGTCCCCCTCGTCCAGATAACGGGGGTCATTACCATCACAAAGGGAGGAGAAGAAAGGGTCAGCCGGCCGAAAAAGAAGTCGCTGGAAACACAAGACGAACGTTATCAACGCGACGCGTGGAACAAGCCGTCAACATCCACGGGGAACAATACACCCCCCTCCCCAACCCCCCCGCACCCTCCCCGAGTCTGTGCGTTCGCTCAAACGTGTTTGGAGTTAATAACAAGGCGTCCCGGACCCATATGTTGACTGACAGGGCGCCCGAACCGTGTAATCCATTTTGGGACTATTCTCCGCTGTCAGTTGCTAATTACTCGTACCTAACCTTTTTGTCTCTCTGTTGTACGATGTCCCACTTTAATAAAAAAAGAGCTCCCCAGCCATCTCCCGGAAAGCACAATGCACACGGTTGTTTGCCACCTACACCCCCCGTGCCCCCCCCCCAATCCCCCCTCCTCCATTTTGATTATCTTGTTTTCACCATTAGCACAGGTGATGTGACAGTTGCAACGTTATCACCATCTCCGCCCCTTGTATCATACTCTCGTGCAGTATTATCAGTCCACGGCTACACATCTCTTGCGTTTTAGAATTGACCGCAGTGCTCCTCAAAATTTTTGACAGCTCATACGTCAAGGGAGCTTCCCGATGATTTTTCCCCTTCTCTTTTGGAAGCAGGGGGTATTTAATTAGTTGGCTAATTGTCTGAGTAATTGGTAGACAACTCTGCTCGGAGAGTAATCAATCTCAACAGGGCTGTGTTCTATCACATCAGAGGATCTGTAATTAACACTGTCGACTGGGGGGGAAGTTCACAAGCTTTGGGCTTTTTGACTTGAGTTTCTGAGATGAAAAAAAACAAAGGAGACAAATGCAAAAGATGCTTTCAGGGAGTCATTAGTGTCACAGCAGATCAGTGACATACTCACGGTAAGTTTCAGAACATTAGCGATTGGATTCCAGAAAACTACTGCAAATATTCTAATCTAGAAGCTCCATTGATTCAACTTTTACATCGTTCAAACATGTGACATGCACAGCTATACATGAAATAATTACATATTCTATTGAATAGAGAAGTTAATAATCGTAGAAGGATGTTTACAGCACAAAAGTACTTATTATAAACCTATCCCGTGAATAGTCAGGAAAGGAATTCCACAAAAGGAAACCTCCAGAAAATACCCGTTCATTTATTTAGTGGCAACCAAACATTTTCTCCAACATTTCTGCAACTAATGGCATATTTTATTACAGACTCACCTGAATTTTGCCACAGCTGTTAACCAGAAATCATTTGAGGATTAAGCAATTTTCCAGGAAACTCACTGACATGTTTAAGTAAAATCACCTCATATACACATTCTGAAAGAAGCAGTAATGGAAGGAAATGGTCTGAGGTCTTTAAATAGCAGGTATATATGCAGATTTATACTCAACATGATGTTCTTGCGCTACACTTTTTAAGGTTGCAAGACAAAGCCAAACTTAATCAATGTTAATAAGGATGAATCAAATCTAAGTACATCTGCTTGGATTCAATCAACATTTATACTTAACTTTGATTTAACAAGCACAATGGGTTTCGTAACTTTAAGTTAACTTGATTTAGAAATACAAAATTGGCCATGAAGAACAACCACCCACACTGAAAAATGTGACTCCTGAGCTTTTAGCCATTTGATTTAGCCAACTTGAGTATGTTATTTATTGTTAGAGTAAGGTACATATTTATCACTGTGGAGTCTGTGGTGAAATCAGACTTGCATTTTTATTGCATGTCATTTATAGTGCAAAATCACACGCTTATCACATACCATTATCATCACAGAGAAATTTAGTCCTCACCAGGAATTAAAGAAACAAATGCATCGTTACAGTTTTGATGATTCTGGGGAGTATTCCAGAGAGCCCTTCCAAAAGGTTGAGCGAATTCAGATGTGATGTATACTGTAAACCAGATTTACAGGGAATTTTATAACTTCTAATTAACACACCACATTTGCATACAAACTGTTGTGGCTTTGACAGAGGTTTTTGTCAGTGCAATTAATCTTAATTGGCTGAACTGAATGTTGTGAATTAAAATGTTATCTTTACCTGTGGAAGTGATTCTAAAAATACCAAAAAAAAAGTGCACCATTAGCATCCAAGGACAAATGTCTTAATTCTAAATATTTAACATTTAAACATTGAAACTCTACTATGAATGAACATTTTCTGCTTTTAATTGTTTCCCCTTTCAAAGAACATCAGTGAAAACAGAGATTTTGGGCAAATCCCTGTCTTCAGTTTCCATCCAACTGTCCAGCCGACTGTTTGTTGATGAGACTCCGCTCTTATTTCAGTGATTGACAGATGTTGACGAATGTCATCCTCCAATGTTTTGTGAATGTCTGAGTGGGGAGATCTGATGAAACAGTTATCTGTGTGGGAGACGCAGGTTTCCACGGCAGCCACAGAAATGAATCTTTTTCCAGCAGATCACATTTGCCCTTTATCACTTATACACCAGATATTTTAAATAAACACACACACCGAATATGAAAATATAATATAAATTGTATCCACATGCTGAGAGTTGTTCATAAATTAATATAAAAGTCTGGGCAACTATCAAAGAAAACTCAATGGGTAAAGGACAGGGGTAGAAATGAAAAATGAGATGAGCTGCTTCAAAACAAAACTTTTGCCTGAAATAATGAATTAACAATCATCAAAAAAGACTAGTATTAAAGACGTTAGTGATAGTTTTTGTTCGGTCCATGAGTACTGAATGGATATCTACGCATTAGTTGTAGCATTAGTTGAACTGGCAAAAAACAAACTATGCACCTTGCCTGCATCAAAAAACATGAATTAATCTTCCATATCACGTCAGGCTTGTTTGAAAAGCAACACAGACAGCTCTTTTTAAACAAAATTCCAGAAGCGCTTGCTCTCAGCGCGCATTTTTCATGCGTAATTCTTCTCCCTCTACTTCCATCCTACTGGAAACATAGCTCTAGTATGACCTGCAACGGTACCCTGTAGTGTTGACAGATTGACTGCTGAGGTTAATAAGGGCTTTGCACTCCTCCGAAAGGCTAATTAGATATTAATCCTGGAGGTGCGTCCGGCAAAAATAACAATCGGTAGGATGGAGCCCCCCTAATTATTTCTCCAGTGAAGCTTTAAAACCATTAGAATTCCCCAATACCCCTGAGTCAGGCTCAGACCAGTGCAAAGATCCCTATTCATCTCTGTCCATATTAACGGCTCATGTGCAATGTTTCCTGTATCCCCTTGAATGGAATTTGCTAATCTCTACTCACGATTCTCATAATTTCTACGAGGGATGTAAAACTTTTTATAAACAAATGGAAGCTTTTACTAATAGTCAAAAGTATTTCCACTCAATGTTCTGCATCACATATTAGCTAATTTTTTTATCAGTTTTGTTCTAGTTTTGCAAGCATATATATGAGAATAGTATGGCATTGTAAAATGGCATAACGGTTTTGCTGAAAAGCGCATTGTTCATTTGACAAAACATTCCCACCATCCCTGTTTATACATTTTACAGCATGGGTGTCAAACTCCAGTCCTGGATGGCAGCAGGCTTTTAATGTAGTTCAGCGCTTATGTGTTTAATTCGCAGGTTAGCTAAAGAATCACATACTGTGCTTCCAAGGCCTGAACTGGGTGCTGATTGAAAGGAAAATACAAAACCCAGAAGCCACTGGGGCCCTCCAGGACTGGCGCTTGACACACCTGTCTTATAGCATATATTTGCAGCTGCTTCTGAAATTGAAACTGGAGCAACCGCCAGGACAGAAATAGACCCAAACGTCATGAAAGCCACACTGCAAGAAAAGAAACCGATTGGAAGGTTTCTTAGAAAGAAGCAATGACACCCACTTATCAAAATTAATTCACTCCCGAAGCATAAGAAAACCATTCAGGCTGAAAACTGTAACTACGATCAGACAGTTTTATCACCATGGATTCAAACCCCCCTTTCTGAAGTTGTTTTATTTGAAGCCTTCTCTAATCACAGGCCCCCAGGAAATGTCCTGGCCCAACAGACTACGTTTCCCATTGCTTTCGTATACTGACAAAACGTGATTGGATCAAGTGAACAGGCAAGGGACTGAGCAGCCAATAAAGCAGGCCACAGACCACACCACGGCTGGTTGTGTACACACCAGGCATGGGCTACATGTCAATATAATTAAAAAGACGTGGGCAGGGACATAAAGTATGACAGAAAAAGATAGGAAGAAAGAAAAAAAATGTATATACCAAGTCATTTAAAATTTCTACCAGCAGGTGGGTGGAATAATATTTCGAATGAATATGAAAACTATAAATAGTGCCCCTCTGGGGAGTCTTATTTGCTAACAATATTCAGCAAATCATCTGTTGTGCTTTTAAGCCCATAATTAATCGCATAAAACATTTTCACTGGTAATGACATTATGGGAGGAAGGATTTGCTCTTACACTGGAGTATACACAAAATAGACTGCTGTTTAGATAATTACCCCTGTAGCGTATCGGTCTGCAAGGCCCCATGCCACTGCCTCCCACACACACAACCACATATATGCCTGCATGCGCACACACACACATACAACTGCACACGCGCAAACACACTCACACACACACACACGCACGCACATACAACCACACATATGCCTGCACGCGCACACACCCACATACAACTGCACATGTACAAACACACACACATTTTCATTTGATGTGCGCAAAAAACGACATAATTCAAATATCCACTTTGCGTTTTCATTTTCAAGGTAATGTAGGCACCTTAACAGACAATTTTAAAATTTAAATGCAAAGTCCACAAGTTTTTGCATGACCATGAAAAAATGACAATGCAAATGAAAGTAATGCCATCGCTTTTGATTTATATCACCCGTGTACCACAAAAAATTCAAAATGCAATGATAAATTGTCGACTGAACTATCATTTCATTTTTGTCATGGATAATGTGGTTACAATAAGAAACTACTATTTTAAATGTGTTTTTTTATTTTCATTTAAATAATGGCAGGGTTGTGTTGTAGAGGGCATGAAAAATTGAATGTAAAATGGACTTTGCATTTACATTTAAAAATTGTCAGCAAGTGTGAACGCTAACTTGACAAGCGGGCGTTTGGAATTTCATTGGAATTATATCACAGTTTTTGCTCACTTTGAATGAAAACAAAATGTAATTGCCGATTTGCACTTTCATTTGAATTTTGGCACGGATATGCTTCCATAGGCTGCACCAAATGGTATCACATGGCTAAATGTAAATGCATACATTTTTACACCTGTGGTAACCCATCGCATCTGATGCATGAAAGGGTTAATCCGAACAGACTGTCTATGCTAGAAGTTGAATGGCGACATCATAATTCTGCCTGAGATCCTAAAGCTTAATGAGCCATTCGTGGTATGGAAATTTCTGTCAAATTTGAGTTACAGTATGGAAAGAGAGACAACCTTCACAGTTGTTTAAGTGCTTTGGTGTGACATGTTAACATCCGTCTTACATCTGCACCGGAAATTATTTGGAAATGCTGCCTTATCAGAGTTTACTGTATCTGTTAGACGTTCTTTAGAGCTAAATTTAAATGTATGTACATCCTAACTTTGAATGGGGATTAAAATTTTATTTTAATCTATCAAATAAAAAATAAAAACTCACCGATTTTTGGCTATACTAGCATAAGAATTTCTAAGGGCTTTGTAATTTATTCTTTTTAAACCGTGATATATACCCTTATCTACTGTCTTCAAAAGTACAGTCAGATTTTTATTCATAACTTTTTTTTACAGTACATCATTAATATAATTTCCCCTCACAAGCACAAGTGTTTATTAATCGTTGCAGACACAAGGTGGGATCGTAAAGACTGGCAATCTTCTCGCGCCCTTACACCATTATCAGCTCCTTTTGCGTCACTTTGTGTTCACACCTCCTCCTCAGACGCCTGTCCGCAGCACTCTGATAATTACCGGACTGACGTGATGTGGGAGTTAAAGGTTTGCTTCGTGCTGCAGGCCAGGCTCGTGGCCCTGCCTCGTTAGAGTTGTTAGCTCTCATTAGCTTGCGGGGTTGCCGGCTTGCTGAACAGTGACACCGGTTTCACCCAGAGCTAATAGAAAACGCCGATTCCTTCTCGCTAAAGAGTATTTCATCAAGGCTGACTGAAATGCATGTACATGTATATTCTGATACATTTCTTATCATTTTTAACCCCCAAGTTGTATGAAATATTAGCTTACCAACCTTGACATTTTACTGTAAATTTGTATTTTTGTTCCTTTCAATTCTCTCTCTATCTCTCTCGTTCTCACTCTCTCTCTCTCACATGCATGCACGCACACCAAGAAACAACCACAACACCTTTTTTCATGCAATTCATGTAATGCACTAGCTTCAGAAACTGAAATAATTTAATTCCTTGTTCGAGCAGATTGAACTAACTCCATTTAGTACCATGTAGCAGCACATTGACGTTGCAGCTTTAGTTGGACTTGAAGGCTCGGTCTGATAGATGCGGACGCCTGTTCCGCGGCTAAACGGACAGAACGGCGCATCAAAGTCACTTCCGTTTCCAGTGGAAACGTGACGAAACGCGGAACGTGGAAATCAGGAGCGAGCGCGGGCTCGTACGGTGCGTCAGTCCCCGCCCCCCCCCCCCCGCTTCCTGGTTTTTGTGCCCGCTCTCCTCTTAAGGCAATCTGCGTCGACCAGACCCGTGGAGCCTAATCCCGTTTTTTTATTCTCCCCCCTCTCTCTCCTTCAATCGCACTTTCAATTTCGCTCGCCACTTCCTTTGTGTCTTCTTCATTTGATCTGGGTTTTTAAAATGCAAAATCTATTCAAGGGCGCTCAGTTTGGTTTCACGCAGTCGCGGCGAAAGCCCCACTCACGTGCCGGATTCAGCACCGCTGAGCGCTCAATTTCGGGGCAAAGAGATATGTAAATGCGTCCTTCCCAGGGATTCTCCCTTTATGATAATGCAGACTTTCAAGTGTAAACAGGCATGTTTTGCAGGTGTATTAGTGTAGCGCAAGCTGGCGGAGATCTCCCAGAATCCCCCGGTCTAAGAAACAAGTCCCCCCCCCCCCGTTTCGCCGTGCCAGATTCTGTTTGAAACGGGAGGCGTTCAGCGAGGCCGGCGCACTCGTTGAAAGGCGGAAGCGGCTCGTGTGGGTGAAGCTTCAGAGCGTTACGGGGGAAACGGGCAGCGGTGGAAAGAAGCGAAGACACGTCCTCTTTGTGCTCTTCCGCAAAAATTTTCCCCTTCCCTCCATTTCCTTTATCTGTTTAACGCAGACCGGCGGTGGGGAAACAGAATAAAAACCTGTTTACAACGATTTTATTTTTGGCTAAATCTCCTCATTACTCATGCCAGAGATTTGAGTGCTTTTCTGGGAAGTCAACAAGCACTTCAAATTGAAACCCAGGGAAAGGGTTTGGTTGGACGGTGTCATTCCTTTTTAGGGAGAAAGCAAATGAGGGGTGCCGTAAGGCGCTGTTAAGCCATCATTTGTCATTAATTTGCAACCTGCTGTCATTAAGGTGTGCGACCTACCCACCATCTACCAAACCCATATCTCTTCGACCACAGCATTGTTTATAAGATCGATATCACAGTCAAGCCACGGTCAACCACAAGAAAATACAACAGACCAATCAGGATTCCAGTGTTGTTAAGTCCTTCCCTTTCTTCACAAGTGCCTAAGAAATATCCCATAAAAAAGAGGAAACCTGGAATGATGTAAGCACCAAGTGATCTCAAATGGACTACACAGAGCTCATTTGTGCGTGTCTAGGACATCCAACCAAAAACCTCCCTCTGGGTTTCCTTTTCTCTGCTCGCAGAGCCCCATTAAGCGGCGTTTAATTTCCCAGCCGTGGACGCGTGATGTCAGCCTTGGCGATAGGCGTCAACGCGTGCTTGGCAGGCTTCGGAGGAAGTGCAGATACGGAGCGCATTCAGACTGACAGCACGGCAGAAACGTGGGCACACAACAAGCGTAAGGGGCGGAGCTGAAATTCACCGGAACAAATCGCCAAGGACGGACGCCGCCTGTAACTCGGCGTCATCTCGTTGTGTCCCTCCCACTCTCCATTTTCCACCAATGGGAAGATGCCGAGGACTTTCACTCAAACTTCCTACTCCGAAGCTAAACTCGGTGTACTTATTTACTTGTACTTGTATTTGTGTCTGTCCATTATTCATCAGGGACAATCACAATCTATCCACAACGCTCCCTATTTACAACCGGGTTGCCTTAACTGCCTCCTTAGCTTGGTCGACAAAAAGGGTGCCACTCCATCGCTAACTGCATCCTTTTCTCTCTGGAACTATGCTTCATTATTTCTTACACAACCCCACCATATATTTTATATAATCAGACTTTTGCCCTCTATTTTCCATACATGCGTGTCTAATTTCTTCTACTGTGGCAAGCTACTGCATTTTGATAGCTGCTTTACTTGGCTGATTGGGCTATACTTCTAACTGATAAACACATGTTGTTTTAAATGCCTTCAAGAGCATAAAAACAAAGCACGTTTGTTTGCTTAATTCTGTCTTCGTCTCTTTGTCTCCATTCCGAAACCAGGCAAAGTGAATTTGGAAGCCAATGAAGGAGACGTGTGGCTGGATTGAACAGAGAGAAGGCTGGGCGAAAAGCAGAAGCTAAAAATTCTTGTCCCTCCACCAGGAATGTCATCAGCTGGGTGTCAACTATTTAAAAAAAATATGAAGTGAAACACTGTCTGTGAGAAGGGGTGTTGAGACCCTGTTTTCTTGTGCAGGCAAACTGACTGAATTATTTTCATTTCCAAACAGATATCCAAAATGTCAGCGCAGACTCCAGAGCGTTATTACACAATGCCGTCGCGAAGAGCGAGCCAAATATGAAACAAGATGCTTGTACTCCGTACGCGCTGCATATCCAACAACACGGCAGTGTCTATATGCCAGCATTAATGGCTCTAATCTAATTACACGTACCGTAGGTTAGTCTCAGATAGAATTACCGGCTTTCATTTGTGTGCGCAAGATTTTTCAAGCGCTGTAAAACAACAAGCCACTGAGCCCTCACATCGTCTGACAACGTGTAGCTTCCCCGAATACGAGAGCTCAATAAAAAGTAATTAACACCAACACACGGTGCAATTACTTGTGTTGTCATGATAACAATAAGTTCTATACAAACACTGCACTAATGTTTTCTGTGGTTAAAAATAAAATATAGATTTTTTAAAATGTCAAATACAAAACTGTGTAGGTGTAAGTGGATAAATACATTTGCGCTTATTAACACAAGTTGCACTACAAATGTTTCCGACATAAGATTTTAATAGTATTTATACATTTATAAAAGCGCAACTTGTACGTGTCATCCTAAAGGTTTTAAAATGAACTCTTTCGCATGTTTTTCTGCTTTTGAGTATGTCCTTGCCTTTTCAGTTTTTCAGACTGAAAAGTAATTATCTTGCTATACGTCCCATCTGATCTGATATTCATACTAAATATTTGTTTATAAATTAATTGGACTGATTTGGTCCAGATCATTCAACTTATTAAGTATGAAATATAATATCCAATTTGCATATATCAGCGATAATTAGAAAGCACAAATTTTAGAACTCCCTACGACCCTGACCAGGAATAAGTGGGAATAGATAATGGATGGATGGATGGATGGATGGATATTTTAGAACTCATAAATCTACTCCTGTCAACAATATACATGGAATGAAGACTAAAGGAGAAGCTATTACGGTCATGGGCCTTTAAATCTACTACAGTCATGGCCTATTAAAGGCTTTCAATTCTTGGCAAACGTTGTAAATGTAGACTATGTTTCGCTATGGATTTATTAACCGATTTTACTTTATATTTCTTAGAGAAAATTCACATACAGTATTACCAGAAGTGTTAGTTTGCTGTGTTTAAAGAACATGAAGAAATTAATCCACACACCACTATTGGCATTTTTTAAATCAGTTAGGGAAAATTCACTTAATTAACTCATGAAATTGAGTTTGGTCATCAATCAGTTCAAGGCAAAACTATCGTGATAACAACTACCTGAAGCAATTTTAATTTCAACAACACTTTTTTTGAGGGATATGTTGATAAACTGGAAACAGTTTAAAATCCTTTATAAATCTTGAGCAGAGGTGTTAAACTCTATTCCTGGAGGGCCATTATCAGCATGTATTTCTTTTTTTTTTTTTTTTGATTTCCTTTCAATTAGCAATTAGATCTTGAGAACAAGGTGTTTGGACTCTTCAGCCAATCAATGTCTTGAACGAATTACTGGTCCTGAAACTTATCGAAAACCACCAGACACTGTCGCCCACCCGTGATCTAGAGTGCGTCAGGACACCGTGGCCATTACACGCATATCTACCCAGCGCTTCTACACATTTCACAAACATACCCACTTTCATAAAGCAACTGCGCCTGTAATCCAGCAATGAAAGTACCCGCAACCAGCGCTTCGTTTGCAGGCAGACATTTTGTTTTGAGGCCAGGTATTCTTCTGGGCAGAGAATAGACTGGTCCCATTGACATTTCGCATGCCTAAATCCCGCCGAAACCTGTGCTTTGAGCGCTAGCGCGAGCAGCCGTCGGGCCTCTGAGGTCGGTGGCTCCGCGGCGCCACTGATCCGCTCAGTGAGACGGACAGAACGACCGAGCCGAAGGCCCTCCGGTCGGCCTCGCTCTCCGCTGACCGTTCACACCGCCGATTCGGACGGCCATCTTGAATACCCGACCGCTCTCTCTGTGGGAGGACAGAATATATCACAAACAATTAAAGGGATTAGCGCCGTCCGCTCGCTTATCTCCCCTCTCGACTCGCACGGTCTGCGGGCCGCTGTTCAAACACCCGCCAGCTTCTGAAGAAAAAGGGATGAAAGCTGCTCGGTATTAAATGTGAAGAAATAAAATGTCAAGTTAAGTCAAGTCTTCAACCCATCACACCTCTCACCTCTTCCTCCCTCCGTGTGTGTGCGCACACACACAAACACACACACACACACACACACATACACAAGTGCACACACATACACGTACGTGCATGAACATAGACACACACACTCGAAAATACACTCGTCTAAATGAGATCAGTAACAGAGTATAAAATAAATCAGCATTAACTGTTTGAGCACACTCCATAGCTAAATATGATCTAAATGGAGGTAACACCACCATACAGTCACTGATTTATATTTGCCCCAGAGACAATATAATTGGTATGGTGACTTCACTTAATTCTGGGCAAATCATTTAAGAAAATATTCATGACGCTGATAATTATCCTGATTATAGTATCCCTGTCAGACAGGGTGACATCACAGGGAGGAGGACTGATCTAAGACACTCCACCTGGCCTTCTGACAGCACGGTAATGTCCAGGCATTTTGGAGACCAGCGTGTGGTTCTCATGTCCAGAAGGCACTCCTCAGAAACCTTCTGTTTATAGAATACTTTCACAAATGCCTGGATTCAATCAAAATGTGTCCTTAAATTTAACATATATAAGTGTAAATTTCCCACCATTAAATACACTGGTGAATTAATTTGGTTTCCAGCTTTCCAAAACTGCTTTTGAAAAACCTACACAACCTGTGAGCAAAGGTCAGGAATGAAAGATGACTGCAACCAGGCCAGAATTGGAAAAACAGAGAATCGGGGACCTAGACTTGGAGAGCCTAACAGTTTCAGTGTAAAAGACTGTCACCTGGATTTTATGCTTGCAGCCTGTCAAAAATAAATAACAAAAAAAAAATAAAATCACAAGAGAATCGATATTACAGGCACCCCCCCATTTTCTGTTCTCCCAGCAAGACAAGAGAGGGGAGCAAACGTGGGTGCATCGCAAACGACTAGCGCCCCCTGTGTCCAACACGAGCAGGAGCGGCCCGCTCGGGGCTAGTAGGGCGCTATAAATCCCCCGTGCGGACGCATCTGTCGCCGGAGACGTTCACGACACGGATTCCCTTTCTTCTTCCTTTTCACAGCTTGCGAAGCCATCACTGGGTTTACATAAGTCTTGTCAAGATTTACGAGGATCAGACTTCAAATAAAATAAAATAAAAACGCCTCATCCGTTTCAGCAGTTTCTGGGCACTTGAGGAGGGGAGGACACTGGAAGTTCAGCAGACTGTGGAGGTTTAAACTTGCTGAGCTCATGTTACTAAAAATAAATACTGATTTTTTTTGTGAATGACTGAGCGTGTGAATGGAAATAAGGTATTTCAGGGATATCATTACTACATTTTTAAAAATATACTGTAGATTCTAAACATATCCTAGAAATTCTTACCAATGAGAATTTTAAAGGAACAGGAAATGTTTCTTCTGTTTAAGTACACTAAATCAGACTAAAAAAAAGAATTATAAGATCAAAATGTGCTTTATATAAAAATAAAATGTGAAAATTGTACACATGCATTAAATATATTAGATATTTTCAAACACACACATACGTATACTGTATACATACATAAATAAATTAATTTATTTGAATGCTTACTGGATGAATTAATGAATCGATGTTTTGCTTGTGTTGAGATGCAGTTGAATTTTGTGCTCTGAGAATGACTTTTTTGTTATGCGAATGCCGTATTTTTGCAAGCTAAGCCCACAGGGCAAAGTCATCAAGCACCGTCTGCCCACGGGTGTGCAGTGAGTTTGGTTACTGGGCTTTCCCATGACATTCAGAGGTTAATTTGTGGCTCGCTGTTACAGACTGATGGCTTGCCGGGGAATTTGCATTCTCCACGCTTTTTATTGACACAAATGATTGATGCTCTTGCCCAGTCAAAACAAAATGACAGGTCAATTGTGGTAAATGTACTGCACTCAGTCCCGTAACCGCAAGAAAGCAATGATGATGATTCACTGAAATTATACTTTTTATATTTAGCACAATATCAATACATATATATATACAGTATATTCAAAGGTTTTGCCATGTTTGCAATATTTAGCAGAGTATACTGAGTATATATTGTCATAAGGGGCCATATACAAAAAGAAACAAGTAATATATTAGCAATACAGTTTGAAATATATTTTTACACCACTGATACATTTTCAGATGTAGATGTAGATCTTCTACAGTAAAATTATCCATATGAAGAGATTTTTAAAAAAAGATTTCAGTTTACTGATAAATAATATTCTTCCCCTCCACTGATGACAAGAATCCCTCCCATCATTGCAATGCATTACTGTGTGGGTCACCCCAGTAGACATAGGTGAGTACATGAGGAATGTGTGACAAAAAAATTTGTAACAAAGCATGGCAAAATATACGTGCTTTTCAGTGTCCCCCCCTCCCACCCCCCTCCCTTACAGTGCAATGACTGTTCTTCTGGTGTTCGTCAGATGGCGTCCTAGCGGGTCGCGAATCGGTCAGGTGGGGCAACGATGGTGGTGGCCTTTGATCTGCCTTCGCTGCTCCGGCAGGAAGGAGAAACGGAAGGGCCGATTTTCACGGCTGAGCGCCCATTCCCACCTACAGACCCCCCCACCCCACCCCACCCCACCCCCTCAGCTCGCCTGACGTTCCGACAGGCCCAAATAATCAATCAATTCACCTTCCTCTCACTCCCTTCTTCTCCTTTTCACCACTTCCTTCGGACTGTTAGCTACTCTTTCTTTGTCACAGCCGCCTATTGCAGTCCTCTCCTCCTTATGGGTGTTAGCTGAGACAAAACCGGACTATGAGAAACCTACAGTCAGTCCTGTACACATTGTATACACTGAAAATAAAGATAAATAAAATATGCACTCCATAATATAAATACGATAGTACAAACATAGGTCCGTAATGGGTAATATTACAAAATGTTGCAAGAGTACAGTATATTGGACGATGAATTCTGGTAGTGATTGAATGAACTCTGCTAAGAGATTATTTAATACAAAATATTCTGCAGAAAATGAATTATACAATGTTTTGTCCTACCGAGGAAGGATGTAACTCTAATACGTAGGAAACCATTTAAAAAACTGTGAGCATTTTCTCCAATGGAAAATCACCTTACATTTTGAAAAAAACACTTTCACAGATATGCCAGTAATTAATAATTACAACACCAAGTTTAACCTGACAGACCTCAAATTAGATTAAGTAAACAAACTGAAAATTAAACAATTTATATCACATTACCCTGAGCAATGGTCGCCAAGGACAAAATACTCTACGACTAGTGCTAAATAAAGTGCAAAAGAGAAACATCTTTATTCAACATCAATCCTTTACTTGGTGACAGGTTATAAGGGGCATTGTGTTAATTAAGCAGGTAAGAATGTTTTCTGCAGTGTCTGAGGTAGCTATGAGAATGTTTGTTTTTCCACACAAATCTCACATAGGTTTCTAAAGCCTGCACAGGAGTGACACGTTTGACATTAGCCACTAGCCATTGTATTCCTTACGTCAAATACAGGCTAACGTGAAACAAAGGTCAAAATTTGGGATGACAAATTATTGTGGGAAGTTTGGACTGAAGTAAGTCTAGTGACAAATATGTCTGTGATTTTTTTGTTGTTGCCATTTTGTATATATTGTCATACTGGGCTGGGGTGTCCACTGTATCACAAGGTGAATAGACAGAAATATAAACACAAAGGGATAATTGGCTTGTTGCTGTTCATCAATTCCACAACCAAAGAAACACCAAAACCTTCACACATAATCCAGAAAAATGCTCAACAAAGGCACTCCATGGGGGAACAAGTCCAAATAAATAAATAAAAAATCCACGACAGGAAACTATAAACTAGTTATACAATATACAATAAAACCTCAAAGACATAAATCAATTGGGAATGGCAGTCATTAGAAGATGTCTGGAACATAAACAAATATGCCACATTCAAGAACATCTGAATCTTTTGCCCATTGGAATCATTTACTTACATAACTGCACTTTAAAAATGCTATCCTAGGGATAATTTTATTTTTAACCTTAGTTTAAGGCAATTACCAATGATAAAACCAATGGTAAATAGATCCTCATTGCAGCCTATACATTAATTACATTGATTATTGTCTACATCAGCATTCTGAATTATAATTTCCTTCTCAGTGACTTTTCTATGTATACCTTTTTTGCAAACTGTTTCATTTTGTTGTCATCCTATTTTATATCACACATTGATGGCTTTCGAACATGATAGGGATATTAATAGCATATTAGTTACAGATGATACAAAATGGGAGCTTCGCTAACGGTATGGAATCTGCTACGGTAAGGCAGATACCAACAGACTCCATAAGTGAGTGGGGAGCTGAGAAATTAAATTTAATAAAGCTCAACGTTAAGCGCAGCATGTAGGAATTAAAATCAAGACAGGAGTACTTTATGGCAGGAACACAATTAAACTGTGTTCAGTTTGAAAAAGATTTTGGGAGTTGTAGCTGAACTCTCTGGAGTTAGTTAATAAAAGGCTTAGAAAAAAGAGACTTCCAGGAGATTTGATTGGGATTGAGGGATTGACAAAGCAAACTACAATGGATTGTTTAGGATGAGTTGTGTCAGTAGAACAAAGCAGCACAAGTGGAAATCAAAACAAAATGTATGCCATTTTTAAATACCAGGAGACGTTTATTTACACAGAGAGTTGCCAATGTGTGGAACAGCTTGGCAGGTCATATAGGGGAAGCAGAGACCCAAGGGATAGTCTAAGTCCTGGCTTGATGTTGTTAGATACTTATTAATAGTCTGAGATTTAGGCCAAACCTTAGGCTAACCAAAATCAACTTTTTGGAATATCGTTAACCCCTTTGCACAAGTGGCTAGGACACCAGCATCCTGAGATTGCTCAACTCAGGCATTCAGTGCTCCTGCAACCAAACTATGTGTGGAAACAACAAGCTCTATATTCTAGTTTTACTGGTGCAAAGTCAGTGTGACTGGATGCTCCTACTGTTGGGTGCCTGCCTGCCTGCCTGTGCCACCGTTGTCCTGTTGTTCTCATCTAATGTTCATTTATAACTTCAGAATTAGACAGTTATTCAAACTAGGAGAAGCTAGCCTGATTTTGTCTACGGAAATTTTGGCACACAAATTTAGGCAACTGTCTCATTCAAATTTAATACAGTCTACAGCCATGGAAATATAAAAAGAATGCATGTCTCAAAATGACCGAGAGAATGAGGGGTCTTGTGTCAGGATCTGTTGGGTTCACAAAAAATGTATTCATTTTTATGGGCATCCACAACACATTAATGGCGTAACATAGCTATAGCAAAATCGGTAGTTGGTGAGTCCATGGCGATTGTAGTCGACCTGTGAAATGGCACTGAAATAGCGGAGATATCGAGGTTCAAAAATCACTGTTTTACATCAGAGAGCTGACCAACGCAAACACAATGCACTCAGTGTAATATATATACTCACTTTCTCTGCATGTGACAAAGTATAATAGTGACCCCCAGCTTTATTTTCTTTACCATTACCATGCCTACAATATGGTCACCTAAAGACTACTTTTTAAAAATGTTTTTCCTCAATTTTATTAGCTTTTTGAAATATAAATTTGATTTATTTTTCACATTTTTTTTTCCAGAATCATTGTATCTCTTCAGAAGTTCTGATGGACTTTCTTGAAGGCTCAATAAAATGTAAATAACAAAAAATATAACTCTATAACTCTATAACTCTAAATAGTCGTCACTCCGTTTAGAAACCCATAAAGGATAGAACATTGGTCTTAAAAATAATACAAAGTGATAAAAAATCTCTCCACTGGTATCAGTACCAGACATTACTTTTAGTTAGCATTTTCTAATTGATTTGCCACAGAATTGTCTCACTTTTGTGTAATTGCTCACATAATTAGCAAGTTTGTTTGCATTACAGTCACATTAAAGACAAATCTACACTGCGCTGGTGAAGGAACAATGTGTTTTTCCCATTTGCAGAAGTAAACTAGGACTGAGGCCTCCTGCGTAACTGTCTGTTCAACTCACACAGCTCTTATTTGTATAAGCAAATCAGCCTCACCCGCCCCCCGATCCTCCTCCTCTCCTCCCCCTCCGCCAAGTCTTTCTTTTAAGCAGATGTTCATGACAGAATAAAAACAACAGTCAGGGAGAGCAGCGCTCTCCGTAGTGACTGTCATTATCTGTCATTCTCACTGCCATTATCACAATAACATTTCTCAAAGTGCCTTAAGCATTTGTTAACACGCCTGCTTCCCTAAATTTGCAAAATGTATGGTCTTGGCCATGCATGAGAATACCATGTAGTTTTAAAAGGACACTGTGCGTGTGTCATCGCGGCTGACAGTATAAATCGCGAGTATCACATACTGAGATATGGTTACATGTGAATAATTTCACATTCATAAATTCATATGGCTTGGCTTGCCACCAACTTAAAAACAGACATATGTTGGATGTGAGGAAATGACATTATGGAGTGCCTAGCACAAGGCGGTTGACATACATAATCCTTCACCATAATTCTTGCTCATACATTTGGTCAAAAATTATTATTATTGGGTTTCTTTGAGGTACAGACTGACTTTGTTTCTCAAAGGCTGAAAACATAATAACATAATTTTACTCTTTTCTGCTGCCTGAATTATTTTACATTGAAGGACCTGACATGTACTCTTGAGAAGGTTTCATTTTTTTAAAGAAAAGTAATTAAAAAGACACTTGTAATTCCATTTAACATAAAAGCTTGTTTTGATGTTTTGATATCCTAGTTTTCTAAGCATCATCCATAATTCATTTCCGGACCTGTCAATGCATGTACAGTCTGATACTCTGAAAATATAACCGATAAATAAAATAAAATGCGGATGACAAGAAAATGTTACTCTTTACGAATCAAGATACATATATTTTTCTACTTAAAAAATAATTTTTCCCTCAAGTTATTCCGTGTTTGTAAGGTTAATAAGTAAATGAAAGATGAGATTTGCCATCTGTTTGCCCTTGGGGATCATGGGCACATTAAAGCAATTAACATGTTGACTTTGTGTGATCTGCCCATAACACAAATACTTTACAAACACAACACTATTAATATAATATACAATTAATATAACGTACCCAACCTTTGCATAATGAATTACAAGTCATTATATTAGATGATAATTTTTTCTTTATTTTCTGTTCCTCTCTCCACTTGCAATTCAGTAGGCTCAAATGGGCATATTCTTTCATTTGGATAACTCACTTTTTTTTGCAAACAATATTAAAAATACAATTTCAATGAAACAAAAGACATCTCCAGATATAGTCAATCATAATTGTACATGAGTTTAATTAAATTTGTGTTAATGCCTGCATTTTCAATAAAGTTATCCTACCTGTCAGAAAAAAAGCAGAGTCTATATAACTGAAATAGCAAAGTTCCATTAATATCTAGACACTGAAGCAAATATCCCCCCAGTTTCAATTCGTGGAATATTTGAACTGAAATATCAAAGGAATTCAAAAACAAATATGACTTAATACACAAATTCAGCATCATTTCATGAAACAGGAAGCATCGCCACCTATGCGTAGATTTTTTCCCCCCTTTCATTTATTTGATTCTCTGCTCTCTTAAGTTTATTCAGTACCCTTATCATTTGCATAGAATGTGCCGGAAAGACATCACTTCGCTTATACAATTTCTCCCGCAAGTCACCTTGTTCAGGATCATATATGAAAAATGAGATTTTAAATTGGAAGACATTTGCACAGAGAGACAGCGAGATCTCGACAGTTAATGTATTTTACATAGGCACATCACTTGAAGGTACCGGAAGGTTTACATTTTCATTTGAGAACGGTATCTGGCAATATCTCCCCCTTGAGCTTATCTCCCATTCAATTTTAATAGCTTCAATTTGACTGATCCAATATTGAGTTTCTCTTATTAGATTATTATTGTATTTTAAAAGCAAATTTATTGGCGCTAAACTCCCTTCTCTTGCATGAAATGAAGTTGCCCTAGGCTGCTAGTCTGGGTTCTTTTTCTCTGAGGTCACACAAGACTATGTCTACAGTGTGTCTGTTTCAAAATCAAGCGCTATTTTCAGAAACTATTTTTAGCCAATATATGATGGAATACAACTCATGAAAAGGGTTTCTTTTTTATTTTCTAGCCCTGTAAAAACTGTTTTTTGATGTGTGCTTGCTCTTTTAGCTGAACATTTACCCTGAAGCTCATTGCCAAAATATTCAGATCTGGAAAAAACTGAGGATCAATTCCCATTGCTGTATCTATCCATAAAGATGTAGACTCTGTTAATAAAAACAGTAAAGAAAATAGTTCAGTGAATACCTTTATAGATTATGTGGCTCTATTCAAATGGTTCAAGGCTATTGGTTCCATCAAGCCATTTAAGCAAATGGAAATCCTGGGTTTTACAGTGTAGTGTATGTACACTCACACAGATATATACTGAGAATGCAGTCTTTACAAATGTTCTGGATCGACGGATGTAAAAATGATCACGATTAAGGGAATGAGCTTTCTTCTTTTTTGTTTTGCAGGGTGAAAAGAATCTATTTCCTTTCGTTTGTCCTCCATGTGTCACTGTAACCACACAAAGCTCTACTGACCACACAGAACTCAAACTCACAGGGGAAGGCCGTCCATTTCCTCACGAAAGAGAGAGTGGGACAAACACCTTATTAAAAATAAATAGAAAATAAAACTAATTCTTTCAAGTACACAACGCCCGTTTTCATAGCCGATTGACATTTCAGCTGCTTGGTGAGAAGCCTGGAAGGCCAGTCACGGAGCGCTGCACCCGAGGTGTGAACCAATCTCCAAAGGCTAGTCAATGTGCAGCCCTCTAATTGGTCCCCCAGTGTCGCCGTGGCCGCGGAGGTGCCCCCCTCCACCCCCCGGAGGTGTCACACCATCATTATCGCCCTTTATTACCGGAGCCTTCCGCGGCCATTCAGTGCCAAACGGCAACCGCGATAAAAATAGATTCTCTTCGTTTTCTCTCCTTCGGTGGCTTTGTTTTTAATTACGAACACCGAGCAAGGGCCTGCCGTTCTCAGTCGACCGTTCCTCGCTAAATAAAGCGAGGAGAGAGTTTATTAAAGGGACGACCGCTCCAGTCGTCCGTTATTAAAGGGGCGGGGCATTGGAAGAAACAGACAAAGACCGCCCTGAGAAGGTGAAGGTGGACGTCTTGTCAGTTACTTTATTGTCCGCGTTCGTTTCTTGTTTCCGTGATTCTGCCCATCGTTTCGTTTTGTAATGAAAAATGAAATGTGTCCCTGAAGTGAGATGCTGGTGAGCAGATTTTTTTTTTTTTTTAAGAGAGAAAAAAAACTGGGTGGAGTTAGGTACGGGGAGGTAGGTGGAGTGGGGGAGCAGAGGCGGAGTCACTGGATCAGCACCGCCCTCAGATCTCAAACAGAATCATTTTTTCTGACGCTACGGGAAATGAAGTCTCAGGAACATCAACACGGGTGGGGTCATTAGCGTGTCTTACCAATGATCGAGATCCATGGATTTTAACCAAACAGTGTTTTGGTTGAGACAGGAAAGTCTTTCTGGGCTCACCTGTGGTTGTGATTGACAGCATATAATATAGCAACACCCATTTACAGGGATGCAAAAAAACACTCATATCCCTGCTTGCCAGGTAATTTGTGTCGAAAGAGAACCCCACGTGATAACTCTCCCTGTTCAAAAACCCATCCCTCAGCGAGCCAGTCTCATCTCTTCCACGCCCTTCCTCTTTTAAACCAATGAGAAGCCTTTCACTAACATGCAACAGTGACGCACCCGTGAGCATTTAATCGTTCGACGATATTGCGTCCCTTCTTCCAACGGCCTCGGCAGTTTGGCGACAGACCAAAGCAAATGACAGCAGAGGTTGCCGTGGGGGTGATGTAACTTTGTTCGGAACCCGATCAAACCTCTGATCTCACTGGAACCGAAGAAGCACTAGCCACTAAAAAAAAAAAAAAAAAAAAACTGCGTCTAATTAAGCCTTACTGGAAATAATCAATATCTGAGATTTTATTAGAGGTGGGAATCATCCGCAATCCTCCCTATATTACCGAGAGGAGTTAACCTTTAAACATTTAAGCTCCCCTATCGCCCGCCATAATCTAATGTACATTCTGAAGTGCCTCAGGAATATACAGGTTTAATAAATCTCCCATTTATTAATAAAGCTGATAAATTAACAATAGAGCCGAAGGAGGGAGGTTCAAAAGTCCTTGGGCCGAAAAAAAAAAGGGCGAGGACGTCCTTGCGAACCGATATATATTCAAACAGCCAATCAAATGCGTCCACCGCACGGCGCTCTGAAGCTTTACTGTACGTCCCAACGGTAACTTTTCCCTGAAAGCGGCAAACATCTCCATTATTCCTGGTGTGTATTGTGGCCGTATTTCACTCTTGCCGTTTACTGTCTCCGAAGGAAACGGAATATACAGCGGCGTACCGAAATAAAATATATTACCGTGATCGCAGAAGATATTGCAAGGGATGAGCAAATATATGAATTATTACCACTTTCAGAGACTGCAATATATTTTGAAAATTATGTTTAGCATTGTATTTTTCGTACAAAGTCATCGTACTGCATTTTATTTACACTGCATTGCATTGTATTCAGTTTATGTAAGGGGGGAACGTGTTGGAAAGGCAACTTTCAAAGTGATTGCTATTGTGCCACAGCATCTTTTTAGGACACCCTTTGAAAGTGGGGGGGTTTCGGTCCCACTTCTCATTAATTAATAGTTACCACATATTTCTGTTTGTTTTTTTGGATGCTATAGATTTTCGCTTGTGGGGGAAAACTTGTGCTTGAACAAACTTTAAAAATGGCCGACAACACTGACCGCAGCCCTGTCACAGTGCCGGAAGAATGACTACGCTGCAAAAGAAACCGTGTTTTGGGGTGAATGGACAAATTACGTTTTGCTAATGCTGCCAGTCGAGGGAGCCGTTACTCATCAACCTTCCACCAGTCAAAGGGACTTGTGCCTAACGACGGAGAAATATCTCTCTAACGTAATCAAATCACCATCGTTAGGTTACTCATTGAAATAATCAAAAAAATTAATTGATCAACGTTATTCACGATTAACAGTTAATTGATTAACTGTTAAGATCCCTAGTTTGGAACTATCTGAAGCCTACGTGAACCATGTGACTGCCTAGCTTTTTGACCCTCCGTTGATGCAGCTCTCTCTTTCTAGGGCTCTTTAGCTAAGAGTCAAGGGTGTGTATAATCGTGCACTAACACATCTATGGTAATTCCAGCTTTCATTTGGTAAAGTCCACTCTATGGCATAATAGGGCTTGATGAGTTAGGAGCAGGGAGCCTGTGAATCTTGGCTTGGCCTTGCCCTGTACTGCATATCCATAGAGTAATTAGTCATTGTCAGTGGGGGGAGGGTGGTGGAAATCGCAGAACATTCTATGTGCTTGTTAGGGAAAGACACTACATCCAGGTGACCAGCAGAGTCACTGACCAGCATGGTATGAATAATGCAGGCTTTCAACTCCATTATACGACAGTTTGCAGAGGCAGGGCTTGCAAACTATAGCATAATGACTAGAAATTAAAGTTGGTTAGGTAGGTTTTCCGCATGCCTATAAATTGGAAGTAACAAATTCATTTAAATCATTGAATTTGTTTGAATATTTATCCTGTATTGGCCAGGTTGCTTGGTTGTTCATTACAGGCATTTATATTGCATTACATTACATTCATTTAACCAATGTTCTTGCTCAGAGGAACCCAAACTATAGGAGAAACATAACTACATTCACCTGATTAATAAGAACAATTGTACTGGTCCTGGCGTCCCTGACCAGCAAGTAAAGATGCAACATAACTAAAACTCCAGTGCAAGTTAGCTGTGTTAACCAATAATAAAAGTACAAATTCTAAACACATACAGACTGTATCCCTGGGAACCCATAAGAAGAGAAACATAAAACCATATATATAAAAACTAACTTAGTACAAAAGGAAAAGGAGTGGGGGGGGGGGGGGAATAGGAGAGGAACCAAATTGCGATCTGAAGAGTTGGATCTTCAGTCTGTGTCAGACGATGCCAATAATTCTGCCATTGTGATCATTTTGGAAAGTTCATGCCACCACTACGGGACCAGAACCGAAAAACACCGTGACCGGGAGAAGTGGCAGTGCCAGTCACTTCGAGGTCACGGAAAACAGACCTCGAAGTGACTGGCCATGGTATAGGGATTTGGAGGTATGATGGAGCTGTTACATTCGCTGCCCAGTAGTTTAGTACCGAGGTTTTAAACTGTAACAGAAGTCAGACGAGGACGCTGTGACATCATCATGCTTGGGAATGTTGAAGACAAATCGCACGGTTGCGTTCAGAATTAGCTGCAGGTGTTTAGTGGCACAAGGAGGAAGACTGGCACTCACCACTTAAATGACCTTTATATTGATGTATAACCTTCCGGTAAGGCAAACCAAACACTTTACAAAAGGGAAACAAACCCGGATTATAGGGGAAAGAAAATTGTATTCAACTATTGTTGTTTTATATAAATTTAACAGCCTAAATGAGAAACATTAGGCTGTTGAATTAGCGAGTATACAAATAACATGGTTGCTATCAGGGTTGCCAACTCTAACGCTTTTGGCATGAGACACACGCTGTCCGGCTCACGCCTGGCAAATAAAAAGAGCACAGCTAAAACAAAGCTGCTCCCTGACTAAACACATTATGTATCCATTCGCAGGTTCATAAACATTACAGAGGGAATGTCCATTGGCAACCCATCTCTCCTCCCCACGCCTTCAATCTCACTGAAATGACCAACCCCCCAAACCCTTCCCACCCCCTGCTCCCCCCTCCCCTTCCCCTTCCCCTTCCCCGGTTTGTGATCTCATTCCAGCCAGGTGACCAAAGTTGACAGCTCTGGTTGCTACGTTACTAATGAAAATAATGAAACATTCAGGATTTACAAATCAACGTGCACAGTATACATTCTGTCCATTTAAACATGTCTTCCCCATCTCTATTCAGTACCATGTTCCTACTCTTGACAGCGTCAATTTTCCATTGAAGAATATAATAAAACTTCTCGGCCTCTTAACCCTACCCACGTTATACTCGAGTCCCTTCGCTTCCAAGAGAAAATTTTCAATTACCCACAGAGAACCTGGCAGCTTTACATTCACACACCTGACCCCAATTGAGCCTGGGCTTTTTCAGCAGAGCGACGGTCTTAACTCTTCCGTGAATGGCCTCTCTCGCCGCGTGATTGGCTGAGACGGCGGCCTTTCATCCTTGGGCCCGGCCTTGATTTCGCTGGCTGGCGAAGTCCCTGCTCCCCTCCCCCGAGCCCTGATAGGGCTCTCTGAGAGTTCTCTCTGCAGAAACAGTGCATTACCGTGTGCAGCACCAGCATTGCCCGCCAGCACAGAGATCAGGCACTAAAAGGTATCCGGGATGATTGTAAGAGAAGATAAACCTATGAGTTATAGGTTGTTGTCCAAAGCATTGATACATCTGTCTAATAAGGGGGGGTATATATGCCTGTTACAACCAACTGAACACCATCCCCAAAGTTCCACTTTTTAACTAGTGGAACTGAGTTGAAATGAGTCTCTAAAAAATAATTATTAACTAAGTAGTTAATAATAATTTCATAAATAAAAATACTGATTATTGAAGAGGATTTTTTAATCCAGATATTCTTAATGAATAACCCTTGGTACCCTAGCTCAAATTAGACATATAATTTTCTTATTTGACAACCTTTTGTTTCCAGTAAAATAGTCATTTCAAAGGCTGATTTTTAAAGCCCAGCATCGAAGAAAACAGCAAGAAGAAAATCTATTTTCAGTGTATCAGAGAGGTATTTCAAAGCAGTGGAGGCTGTCACCTTTAAAGAAATTCATGTTTCACTGGGGGATTTCTTTTTCTCTTTCAAAAACATAAAACTATTTCAAATTAATTACAATTTGTGACTAATCAATATTTCAGAACCCATTGCATTCACTCTGTCAGTGAAACAGGTGCGAACATAACTTTTGCTTCCAACTGACATTCCATAAAGAATTTATGTGCATTTACACCTGTAGCAATATTATGTATTTCCACCGAGAGCTCCTTTTTTTGGACCGATCAATTATGCACAATCAGCGCATTCAATTAAAATCGGCCAACTTTATTTTCAACCGGATGATTTAATTAAGGAAGAGATGGGAATGTATCTAGGGTAAGGACTTTTTTTCCCATAACACAGAGGGTGGGTTGTAAAGGTCAGGGTCCCAGTAGCCTTATCAGAAATTCGCCATCGCCGGTTTATTAAAGTAGGCTTGGGGGTGGGAGGGTGTGAGGTGGAGGGGAAGGCTAAGGTGAATTGATTGCCTGTGGACATGTTAAACACAACTCCCCCACTCCCCCCCCCTCGGAGCTCTGGTCCGACGTGCTCCGGGCTCCCCCCCCCCCCACTCCGAACAGCCAACCTTTAATAAAAAAATCCCAGAATTCTCCTCAGGGAGCCTCGGCCCCAGAGGGCGACCTGCGTCGTACCACCCAGGAAATAATCGAAGAGCCCTGTAGCCGGGGGGAGATTTACTGCGCGTTATTCTGGCACGGCGGGCGGCGTACAGCCCCCATCCCCCCCCCCCCCCCCCGCCCCACACACAAACAACCCCCCCCCCCCACACCTTCATCAAGGCCTCTGAACAAAACGCAGGGCTGGGCTCGGCCAGCTGCTCCCTGGATCCAATTGTTAGCGGTAGCGGCGGAAACGCCTCGGCCATTGTCGGGCGTGTGGCGGACGTGGGCGGCTTCGGTCAGAGCGGCAGGCCGCCGCTTTAGCCCGCCGCGCGGAGCCACCGGCCTGCTACGCGAGGGGCCTTCCGGGGGGTAATTATGATTCGGGGGAGGTTGTGGCGGGGGGTTCGGGGCTTTGGGGTTTGTTGGAAGGGCCCGCTCTCAATCTGTCTGTGGACGTGGCCTCCCCCCTCCCCCTCTTTTGAAGCGGGTGGGGGGGGGGGACGGGGCGGCGCTCCGCCTTGATTAGCTGCGCTCTCGGGCGCGGGCGGGGGGCTTTAAGTCCGTCGGAGGGGTCTCAGCTGTCGGCGTGCGGCGATGAATTACACGTGCCGAGGACGCGTTGACAGGAGCAGCTGGACGTCAGAGATCAAGGGAAAGAGGAGGAGACCCGTCGAGAGCTCCGGACGGGGGCAACACGTGGCGGGGGCTCAATGCGCCATCTGCTGGAGGCTGGAGAAATTGCAGCTCAGCGTTGACAGGGAGAGCAGGATCATCCCTTCTACTTACTACTCTTGTGTCCTATCTGGATATGCATACTGGATCTTAATTTTAGCTCTTAACGGTTTGTTTGGACATAGTTGTTTGATTTGCATTTGGTTATTTAAAAAGATTATGTTCCATTACAGTACTTCCCCTCCTTTCATAAAAAAAATGTGTTATGAAGGTTTGCTGCCATATTTTCCCCTAAGATAAAGCTAGTATTTTAAATGAGTACAACTGGGAAAAGGTAAAGCACAAAATTTAATTATGTATAAACAAACCGAAACTCCAAATAAATCCTACAATCTTATGCACTACAAAATACAGCGCGAGCTGAGGACTGTTCATATTGCTATGCATAGTGTTTCTGTACAGGAGAAATGATTCTGTTTGTAAAGCGTACAGTATTTGTTTTTCTGGGATTACTGCACAGAGTTTATCGGATGACTGCACCTTAATGATTTCCCCTTGTTAAAATGTCAGCCTTTTCCCTGGGAGATACTGTACAGAGCCACCTCCCCCTGCATTTGAGCTTCAGTAAAAGGCTTCACAGAGCTTCCCATACAGAATTTTTTAAGAACAGCCTTGTCTGGCCACAATAACTTGGCTCCATTTTCCTTTTCTGTTAATTTAGCTACAGTTAAAATTCAGAGAAAGAACAATTATTCATAATAACAGCCAGACATTTGCATATGAGCACACGCAAGCACAGGCAAGCGTGCATGAGTGCAGGCACATAAACACAGGTACACGCATGCATGCACGCACGCACGCACGCACGCACGCACGCACGCACGCACAATCACACGTGTAAGAATTACTGCTAACTGCGTGTTATTTCCATGGAAAATGATTTCTGGAGAAGACACATTAGTGGATTTAATAGTGAAGCGAGCCGTTGATTTTTCTCCTCTGCCCGGAGGTCAAGGGAAGGTCTATTGGTGCGATTTCACCATCCATCGTATTAATGAGTTGCCTCAAGGTGCAAATGATATTTTAATAGGTGTTACTTAACTCAAGCAGTCCTAACACTCGAAATCCCTCACATTTACAAAAAAAAAATAATAATTCCCCTGCTTGTTAGAATAAGTAATTACCACGTATGAAGACTTGCACAAATAGCAATACACTGACAGCTATCTAGTCTGAGAAAATGCAGCATAACGTTAATTTCATTTTTATCAATGTTCTGCGGACGAAACATTAGTTCTTCTTTTCGATTGGACAGCACCCCCTCCATTGTTTTGTCTCAGCGGCCAATTAAAATTGCTCATTGGAACTGAATGCAGGCTCACATACTTCCTAGCCTGTGCCAATTTCCCAGTTGCTTCAACCCCAAGCCTGCTTAATTCACAGCACACTCCATTTTAATTTTCTAGTTCATTTTAATTGATTTGTAAATGAGTTTCCTCCTTTTTATTTGGTTCTTCGGCAACACGCCGTAAAAACGTCGGCGTCTCTATAAACAGTCCCTCGATTAATGGTATTCCGATAAATGGTGTTCCTGCACTTCTTCACCAGCGGCCCTTTATCTTGGAGCCAAGCCTTCCTCTGGTCTGCTGATGACATCACAGGAAGCAGATCTGAGCCTCGGTTGCAGGGGTGGGTTGGTATTTGTAGTTGGCGCTGAAGCACAGTGGTTAGGGAACTGGGTTCTGCCACTCCCAGGTTGTGGGGTTGCTTCCTAGCTGGGGCACTGGCATTGTACCCGTGAGCAAGGCACTTATACCAAATATCCAGCAGTACAAATGAATTGTATGTAAAAAATAATGATAACTGCGTAAATCACATTGCATTATAGGCATTTAGTAGACACTCTTATTCAATGGAAACGCGAGTCTCTGACTGAGTTTTCCGACTAAACAAATATTTTCTGAACATACGAATGAGCACGAGCAATGATGCAACATTCACTTGTTTGAATTTTTGTTCTGCTGATAACTTCCTACTTTCAATTTATTCATTTTATCCTGATCCCATACCCAACACTCTAACCACTGTACCCAGACAGCTTTTATAGACAGTACCACAATCTATAAAAGCGGACATATGTTCATGGTGTGACAGACAAGGTACTGGTGTTCATTAATGCTCATTGCATGCTGTGTGCTGTTAGACTTGGCCTGGGCTCCACTCCGCTCCACACAGAAAAAGGCCACTATAGAGCTTAAACAGATATTTATAATCCAAGTGGCTTGATGAGGATGTTAAGTACTCACCAAGAATAGAACAAATCAGCCTTACAAGCAGTACTAGGTTTGGTGGGGTCCAACTTAAACTTTTCTTCCCCCCCAAAAATACTCCATCAAATATAAACTCAATGATGAGTATGCATATCTTTTTTCATAGTACTGTCCCATGGTATCATCATTTGTAACACTAAACTGCTAGGACCCAGCCAACTGGCCTTGTGGAAGCAAAACAAACTAATAAAGCCGTGTTAATTGTTAATAAAAATCATGTTATATGTAACTATTAGCATTAACTCTCGCGGCACAGTCATTAATGAATACTGTTGTCTCTGCTACTTGTCGCTAAATATTACCACTGTGGCTAATATCCTCATTAACTATGGTAATTTTCAGTCCCGTTTAAGTCCGTGAAATTTGTTTGATGCACAGAATTAACACCGCGCTCATCACGCCTCTTTTGGGACACGCTCAGCTCATATTCTGCCCTGAGCACCGCTATGGATCGGTGCGGTTATTACCTGTCTATTTTACCCGCTATCTGCTTGTTTTCACTTTTAATTAGCGAACGAACTGTTATTCATGTCAGAGGGGCAATATCGAACACAGTGAAGTCGAACCATTCAGGGTGCGAAAGGTGCCATATATATATGTTTTTTTTTTTTTACGGGGCGGGAGTTTCTATTGCTCTAATAAGATTGCGCTGTTTATGACTCAGGTAGTGCCACTCTGCCAATAAGCTCGGCGTATATAGTAAAATCAATCGCATTATCGATCTGTAAGTACTTTGAATTAGACAAACAGTTTAGCTGAACAAATTCTGGCCCTGCCTACTGTGAGTAAAGGGACAAGAGTGGATGAATTTAGCAACAGATGATGTTGAGAGCTCAGATGAATGTATGATACATGCCTGAATTTAATATGCACATGCCCTTAACTCACCATTACATTTTAAATACCAGTACAATAAATTAAAGAGGTAGCTTGCTTCTTTACAAACCCAGTTCAGAAAGTTCAATGTTGTGACTGCTGTCCTCAACATATATTTATTTAAATAATTTTTTAAAAAGCAACAGCATTTGTTATAAATCACAGTTTAGAAGAAACTCAGCCCTCGCCACATTTATCATAATTCAGTCATAATTCAGGTTGAGTTTAGCACGGCATAGAGGTGTACAGCTTTAGCTATACTCGATATTATCCTGAATAATAATAATAATTCAGCTGTACATTTTCAACACAATGAGCTTTTGCCACAAAATGCATGAAAATTGCATCTGGTGGGAATCGAAAAAAAAACATCAAAGTACATCAGACTAAGAAAGTCCACCACCGTTCCTAAAACCAGTGATACAGCCCTCCAGAGTCATATGCTGTGGCACAGGCACATTCCCTTCAGGATCCATCATCACATGGTGTGTTGAAATTTTTCTGAAGCACGTTTTGTATGCAGATCAGCGAGAGTACCACCAGAGCCGGGTTTTTTCCATTCTGGACAGGTATTCGACGAGCCCAAGTCAATTAGCAGCACAAAAAAGGCAGGGCCGCAAACCAATGTAAAGCCCCTCGACCGTTCAACTGCGAGGGATGCGGGCAAATGACCGGGCAGCAGTGACCGACGGAAACGTGCTCGGTCCCGGCTGAGAGAGCGCGAGAGGTCAAAGTTCATTACCCGTGTCACGGGGACCAGGAAGACCCCCTCAGGAAATTGCGGTGGAAGAGGCCTCGGAGGGCCGGGCAAGGGGTCAACGGCCTCATTACGAGAGACGTCCGTCACCGTAAGAAATCACTTCCTCGCCATTTTCATTCAGTTAAGTCGGCTGCTTTAATTGGGTGTGGTTCGCCTGTTTGACCCGCCTCCTCCCCCGCGGCTCTGGCACCGGTGTCATGGAAACAGTCAAATCAATCCAGCCGAGCCAGAGAGGGAACCCAAGCGCTCCCTCTGCAGGCTGGATTCAGAATTGCACATATAAGTGGCTACTGACAGCATTAATCTGCTGACACTAAAGCCAGTCTGAGTATTAGGATTGCCAGTAGATGTATCCAAAGGTAGCTGTTTGAGAGGGCATGTTTGAAGTAAGTAGCGAATGAATAGGTTTCCCTTCTGAGACTCTTAAGGAGGACAATTAAGCAGCTCTCAGCACCCTTGTTCACTTAATTGGATTAGCTGCAATAATAATAATAAAAAAGATTTACGAATATGTATATATATATATATATATATATATAAGACCAAACAAAAATGCATTTTACATCTATGAGAATTCAAAGAGGCCAAAGCTCTCAAAAGCAGGCTACGAGGATATGATTAACTGGTTAAAACTTGTATGGAGAACAGGAGTCTGACCTCTTGGGATGATGGTTAAGAAATAGACTTAATTATTTAAAAGCTTACATCACCCAGGCACCTGAGAGACACAGACATTAATGTTGTTGTCATCCCTACCTGTCCCTAAACATTACCATGGTGTCTAATATTCTCATTAATCAAAGCTCTTTTATGGTTAATTTGGTTCATGGGATTTCTTTGATGTGTATCTCGGCTGTCTCTAGGCACAATTCTTTCCAAATCATGGCTATCAATTTAAGTTTACTTTTTTTTGTTGTAATTATTACCGTGTTTTACCTTTGTATTTTGAAGGTATTTGGTTCATAAAAATGAAAAGTGCTTAGTTGTACATTCTTGATCAGATTATTAAATGCTAAACCAGGGATGCTTTCACTCGACCTACAGAAAGTAAAATAAAAAGAGAATATCGAGACCTGAACGCATATTCATTTTTATAACAGTACCAAAATGTTCATTTACATAATCATTCCTCTGGCTTATTAATATTCATCAAACTTTTATACCCAAGCTATTCTGTTTTTTTTTCTTACACCTACTGAGTTCTCACTGTACCTACTGTATGTGCAGGCGCTATGTTATATAAATTTAAGAACATCATAATGGCCAAGTGGCAGGTTGTGGCACACGACAGTGTACGCATTGTGGGGAGAAATGTCAAACAGAAAATAATGAAACCAACATCTAGCCTGCATTCTGGGCCTAATTAAATGTTGATGTGACCCCTCTCTGCTATGCCAGTCTGACAAGCAGCATACCCACCAGTGCACACAAAAGACAAGCTGGAGGGAACCGTTCAACCGATGGCAAGCAACACGCCTGATTCTTTGTTCACCTGCATTGGGCTTTTCAGAGGGGTTTAAATAATTTTCCTTAACGAGCTGATCATTTTCAGCTGCAGGTAGGCATGCACAGCTATGCTTGCCCTCAGATCCTGGAGGAGGAGTCACATCTTTGGGCGTGGCTCTGGGCTGTGAGTGACAGCTCCTCCAGGCCACATACAGCCACACACACACACGCACACACACACACACCACACAACATGTGTGTGTATGTTTGTAATTAGGTCTTAAAATAACAAGAATGTTCTAAGGAACATATAAATTGTTTCTGCTTCGCAAGTTTTCAACTTCAGATAAATCATTTCGAAGGCAATTAAATGAAAAAATGACTTTCGTATTCCCGTACCAGTTAATGACATCATGTTTCAAACATTCAGCATCATTAAATTATAGCACAAAATGTCAGACAATGGCTGCTATTCATTCATTGCTAATTAGAGATTTATGGTTTACTTTTATACTTTTATAATAAAGGTGCCCTTGACTTCTCCTTGTCTGATAAACATGCTGAGTTTTCTTCTTTCCCCAAAACATGTCATAGTGTGGAAACTGTCATTATCCAACATACAATATTAGTAATGCCAAACTTAATATAGTCAATTTATATTTCCCTCATAAGTTTTATTTTTCCATTGTTGCTTGATTAAACACATTTGTCAGTGCCTAGAAGTTGAATTGATTCATAATATAGATATATTTTTATTTTAAAAAGATAACTCAGATAATGAGAAATGTACATGTGTAATTTGTGTGAAAAAACAGTAACCTTGTCCATTTATATCTGGAATTCCTTCATGTAAAACAATGGTGCTGTAGAAAAAAATAAATAATAATAATAATACCAACAAGAATATAGATAACAAGGAGTGTAAAACCAGCAATTATAAATAAGATAGCCTAAACACCTTATAAGTTAGTTCTTGTACTCCCACTTTTAAGTTCTTTCAACAGAACTTGGAAACTGCTTGGTAGATAGTTATTCCTCTTAGCCCTATACCCGTATGGCCATGGTGTGCAATAAAACAAAGACAACTAAACCCCCCCACCCCCCCCACCTCTCCTTGAGCCTGCGAGAGGGGGTAAGAGGCTGCAACAGCTCTCTCAGGTGTGTGGGAGCAGGTCCAGTGGGCATGTAATGTTATACTACGCCTACATTCTTGAGTGCTCTACTGAAATAGTAGTCATAAGAAACATATTGATAGGTTAATTATTACAGTAATTGTCCAATAAATCAAGTCATCAATGTGTAGGCGATATATTAGCATTTGGTGCTTATGCATTTAGGCATCTAGTTTCTTTAATAGTATTGTAGAAGAAAATGCTGAATCATTAGCCAGACATGTAATTGTTCATATACACTATATGACCCAAAGTATTGGGACACCCCTTGGTCTGGGGCTGTTCTTCATGGTGTAGGCTAGGCCCCTTAGTTCCAGTGAAGGCTAATCTTAATGCAATGACATTTTAGACGATTCTGTGCCTCCAACTTTGTGGCAACAGTTAAAAGGGATGCCCATTCCTGTTTCAGCATGACAATGCCCCCCCCTTCATTGTCCCTCAGGTAGGTGTGGTGGTGGGGTTCATGCTGTTTGTACTATGCAGTTCAGAGGAAGGATGAGCAACTATGTTTTGATTTATAAAATTATTTTGCCTATGTTTGAAACTTGATTTGACTGTTTACCTCTGTGTAATAAAAGCCTATTATGGCCATATAACATATAGACAATTGCTTGTTAAAGACAGCTTTAAAAAGCAAATTACCTGTTGTTAAACTGGATTATTACCAATTCCATTGTAAAACCATGACTTTAATATCTCAACAACAGCAGTGGCAGTGATTATAATGGAAAAAATCGAGGAAAAAAACAGTTGGCATTTTGTACAGCTTCTGGTTAAACTGTATTATACTTCTGGTTTTAACCACGCCCATTTCCAATTTTTAATTCAAACACAAATAATTTTGTTGGTTGAACAAATACAAATAGTGCCATCTCTCTCCACCCCTAATATACATAACACATTTATACTATAAGGAAACCAGCATATTGACTTTTCATGATTTTGAGCTTAATTTCAGCCATATGCAATTTTAAAGCGCGTTCTACCTTCTAATGGGTCCCTGAAGGGAGAGGGGTTAATTGATCCAGCTGTCAGCGGCTTTTACACGCGGTTTGGAGAGCAGCTGTCCCGGGCGCCCTTTAATGAAGACGGTGTTTAACAAAGCGCCAAACAGAAGCCTCCTTTACTTCTCATACCAACAGCAACAAAGCATGCTTTTCTTTTCTTTTTAGTGAAGTTGATCATTGATTTATCTGTCAGACGATTAAAGTGCTGTTTTCCAGTGTCTGTCTTCTGATTTGTAAGACCTAGAAGTCCCCCAGGAGGCCCCCCTCACACAGCCAGCCTGTTTCCTAGGCTCTGAAGTAGAAACATTGTGCAGATATCAACATTTAGCCCTGAAGTAGAAACACGGAGTGGATATCAATGTTTGGCTATGTAGTAGAAATACGAAGCAGATAATCATCGTTTGACTCTGAAGTGGAAGCAGAGAGCAGATAATCATCGTTTGGCTCTGAAGTGGAAGCAGAGAGCAGATATCAACCTTTGGCTCTGAAGTAGACACATGGAGCCGATATCAACAATTATCCCTGAAGTAGAAACACAAGAGTGGACATCGATGTTTGGCTTCTAAGTATAAACATGGAGCAGCTGTCTCTGAAGGCCTGGTGAGAATATCTGCTCTCCACAAGTCAATGGAACACTTCACATACATTTCTGAGGCAGTGTCACACAGTGAAATGTTTTTTTACTGTGATTATGAAAGTCTAAATTGGATCAAATGTACACTGTCAGAGTGAAATGTAATCTGTCACAGCTGATTTAACGCTGAACATCTTTCTGTGCGTTTCATTACAGAGTCTAGGACACAGCAACAGAGAACCTTCATTTCCACACAAAATATGTATTGTGAGTTGCTTCAAGCAATGAGGACTGACTTATTCTCAAACATCAGGATATTTTAAAGGGCTGTACAGAGTGCAGTACATTGCCGTATAGTTCACCGTATCAGCAAAGTCCAAATGTCTAAAATACAGAGAATGTGAAATAGAAAATAAAGCAGTTATTTGTTTTGTCCATTCGGGTAGTGAATGCTGAGAATAAACGTGTGGATTCCTCCAACTGCTCGGCCAAAAAATTAAATCTGTTTACTGGCGTAGAGCTAGAGGTATTACTTCTCTAATTATTCATTTTGTAATTGGATTGTGTTGATAGAGGCTGACTGGCAAGAAGCTCAGTTCTTATATCAGTCTAGCTCAACTTCATATCAATTCTGCAATCTGATTACAGAAACTGCACCACAGGCAATTTTTACCTCCTCCAGCCTTTTGTGGCAAATATTGAGAAGTTAACCAATAACAATTTATCTGGCCGGTCTGGCTATCGTCATATTAATAAAAATTCTGGTCAAGGTTCATAAATACGAGGATAAGAAAAAAACAGAAATAAAGACATTTAACCCTAAAGTTATAGTATGTGTGCTCCACAAACTTGTTTATGTACAAACTCTTAATTGGGAAAACATTAAAATGCATTTATAGGATGTGACCAATCAGGAAAGCAATCTTTACATTACATTACATTTATTAAGCAGACGCTTTTATCCAAAGCGACGTACAAAAAGTGCATTTCATGGTCATGGACAACTACAAAATCTCACCACAAAGGGCATACACAAAAGGTCAAAAGGCACAAAAGGTCAAAAGGTCTCACTCACTCATAATCGGAAATAAAATCTAATTTGATTGGTAAAACTAAAGTGACCAATTAAAACATCTGTTACAAAGTATTGACCTTTTATTAACATTGTAGTTTCAACCGTGGTTTTGTAAGCAAAATACTGCTGTTTTTCCCATGCAACATCATCTTGAAAATCAATGGCTATAACTGAAAAATATTGAAATCTCATATAGGATACAGGGCTGCTTGGATAATTATTTATATTCATGTCCTTTCTTGAAAATGTAATATGAAAGTTCATAACCAATAATCAAACAAGCCACAAAACGGATATTATTTGAAAAAAATTTTTCTAAATACACATTCTGAAAGACAACAAGATGAGATGCAAGACACAAATCCGTGCTTTGTTTTCAGGCATTGAAAAACCATAAAGATGGTACACAGGATCTCATTATATCGTTATTTTTCTGGTGGCTTTCCGAAAACGCAACAAAATAAGGCCTAGCATAATAATAACTTGTCTGTAACTGACAAGTCACAAAAACACCTGTATGTATTGTCAAAAATGAAAACATTTCAGATTGAATTTTGTTCCTCTTTAGGCAAGACTGCATGTTGTCAAAGTCCTGCAGTTCTATAAAGAAATATGATGGTGAGAACAGAATAACTGGTGCAGCTATCATCAGGTAACAATCACTGACGTGTGAGAACCACTCAAACAACTTTAACAGCAATTGCCCTGCCAAGTAATACGTCAAGATTGGCTCTCGCTCTCCCACCACAGCTTCAACAGAGAAGGAAGGAGGTGGTGAACAGGGAGGCAGACATTGCAGCCCTGGACTCATTATTCCAAAAAACCCATGAGTCAGCCAGGAGAGGCAGGCATGCTCCAAAACTCCCACACGTGAACAAAGTCAAACCTCCACCCCCCACCCCCCGCCTCCCTCTCCAAAAAGCTTATCAGGGACCCAAACCACCCTGTTTATGATAAATAAAGAACTGTAAACAAACAAGCGTGTTCTCCCCCCTGGTAAATGTCAGCGGTCTTTTGAGAAAATTCGACCGGGTGCGATTTCACGTTCCCGCTCAGCTCCTCGCTTGATCTGCCAGCCTCTTCCGGCCCGATTACCCGGAGACGTCAATTTCAAAGAGACATCTTAATAGTGATGTCAACAAATTAATTAGATGTGTTAATGAGCTAAAGGCAACTCAAATTAAATTAATGCAGTAATGGGCGCAGACAGCGAAATTAGCTTCATTTCCTCTAAATGAGTCTGAAGTGTACACAACAGCTCAGCCTTGCTCCAACACTCCCATCCCCCCAAAGCTAATCAAGAACTACATTGCAATTAGCTGCTTAATTACAGGAGCTCTCGGCTCAGAAAACCCCAGCGCCATTAAGTAATGGCTGTTACAGCGTGAAGCCAGGCGGTATTTTCTTCAGGAGAAAAGCATTTTTGAACCTAATGGCCCCGAAGGACTTTAGAGGGCCAAGATTTGCCAAGGAGAAAGAAACTCATGCTTTTTATTATCTGGCCTCAGTCTGAAATCTGTGGAATTTTTTTTTTTTTTTGCAACAGCCAGTCATACAAAGGCAGTTGGCAGTTGATCTGTATACAAGTGTCACAATTTTGTCATCTCCCCGCTCTATGAGGGCTTCCAGTTTGCTGTGACAGTTCTGGATAGCTGGGGCTTCTCCATTTTTCAAGAGTGGATTATTTGGCATCGTTCTCCTCAGTTTTTCCCAGCATGCTCTGGGTACAGACGACCACACTCTGGCTCATTTGTAACCTAGCTTAAAAATGCATGTGAATTAGGAGGCCTACGTTTATAGAAGCGGGTTGCCTTCAAATAACAGACCTTTCTGCATGAGTACCATTTCAAATCACCATTTAACCAAACACAGTCGACTCACATGGCTGAATTAAATCACGTACGTAGGAAATTAGAGAGACTGTGTGCCTCTGGACCAGTCAAAGGAACTCTCGGTGGGAGAGGCATCATGAGCTAATTCAGTACTTCATTGCTCTAAAAGACTAATTAATCCCTTCTCCCAGTTCACAGTGGGCTCCAGGGTGGCAACACATTGAGCAATTGGCCATTATTACAAAGACACTCATCACGCCAAACTGAGCCTTAGCAACAGCGGCTCCCTCAGTGGAGGGGAAATATGATTTCCAGGTTGAAGTTCTGGCAGCTCTTCCGACCATAGAGGAGAAGATAGATGAGAGACTGAGCGAGACATGCTTCGGAATGATGTGTAAAGTGGAGACACGATTTAGCGCTGTCGAGAGGTCTAGGCCATGTGTCAATGAAACAGACCCGGAAAGACCAGAGCACGCTGGATCGCTGGAATGTTCTGGAACCCAGAGCACAGGCAACGTGATGCGTAACCCCCGCAAATCTATACTTTCTGAGATAACTCCTGTGTCCTTGAGTAGGAATCTGAATAGTTTCACTTTCTCCACTCCCAGTTTCACACTGCAATCTAACTTCCATTTTGCAAAAAAAATCACGACATAAACGATTATTTATACTTTCATTAGTGCTCAATGATCCCGTGCCTGAATCACCTCACAGTGCACTACTGACCTCTAATTATCCTGAAACTGGAGCAGGCAGGTCACGCCTGTAAACCACAAGTCCCATAGTTTTATCATCTGACCGAAGATGAGGCAGAACAAAGCTTCACAAGCCCCAAACTGGGCGGGGCTAGCGTGCCCCATCGCAATACTCTCATCATCTAGTCGAAAGACACCTTTGCTTTCCGATCATATTGTGATTTATTCGATAGAAATGAAGAGCCAGAGAAAATACATGACCCTTTCACCATTTTTGATGTTTGCATTATCTCTATACATCGCATGTGCTTATGATTCAGAGCAGCCCAGGTTTTGGACAGATGTTCTTAATGGTGGACCACCCCCAGACAGTTAAGCTTCCATCTGCGGCGGACTGCCACCAAACCCACTCCCACGGTGGGGTGTCTAACAAATCTTTTGTCCCACCTCCAGACCTGGAGCCTGTTCAATCTCCCTGTCAGCCAAGGCTGTGCAAGCAATAAACACCTTTAATTAATCTTTTTTACAACGTGCCAGGGACTCCTCACCTGCTGGAGATGGAATGCCGTTGTAGAGAAAAGTGTTTTACTGTGCTCTGTGTGTTTTAAACAGAATAATGCTCAAACAATAAGCGTGTGCTTGGCAGAATACACAATATTCAAATCAAACATGTGACCGTAGACTTGCTTAATTATAAATAGAAAAAAAAGCTTTTTAAATTAAATTTTTGTTGTGAAATTATTTTGTGTCAAAAAAAAAAGAAAATTGGAGATTTGAAGCCTCAAATTTTTTGCAAAACCATGAAAAATCTTTTTTTTTTTTAAAGAGAGAAAATCTCATAGCAGTATGGTTTTTTCTTGTAGGCTTTTTGAATTAACTTTATTAGTAGCTGATTTAAAAAAAAATCAGACAGTAAATAGATCCGAAAGACAACTAAAGTGTTAAATAGTCATCTGATAATCATACTTTTTCATGACAGTAGATAAGTATGTGTTCACAAGAGGTCAGACGGATTCAGCCACTGGCTCAAAGGAGACCATCACTGTTGAACTGCACGCCGACAAGCAGTGCCAGTCCCAAACAGGGTTACGGTTTGGATCTCTAATCGCACAGCGCTCAGTGTGGCTGCTGTGAGATGGCCTACCCGTGTGCGACTCCCAGCCCTGCTCCTGGTATCCAGGGGAACGGGAACCAAGCGCCCCCCCTGGGGAGCGGGACCCGCCCGAGGTTTCGCATTTACTTATTTACCGGCGTTTAAAAAGGTATCGCCGGGGGAACCGCGGCGCGAACCCGATCTGCCGACAGGTGTTCGTCCGCCCAGAAGCACCTGCCCCGGGGTCGGCCCGGGGGGTTTCCGCGGAGACCTGCCCGTTGGCGGGTTTTTTGGGCCGTGCCGCAGTTGGGGGAGGAGCCTCGCCCTGAAAACGCCATCTGCCTGGAACAGGCCTACCTGCTGGGAACATTTACCTGAGGAAATGTCGCTTTTCAACGGGACCCCCCGCACACCCATAACCCCAATCTCGTCTGTCTGAAAGAAATGCAGTGGCATCCTCTACAAGTATTGCGACTCAATCCAATCGTTATTATCCTGTGATAATGATAGACAGCTTGTGAATGCTACTTAGTGCAATATCTGTGGCTGTAAAACTCAAAAGGTGCTCTTCAGGACAGGCTGGACATCCACATAAGAAATTTATTTTTAAACGTTTCCCCCTACTTGCATGACCTTGCGTCAGGTTCCATTTCTAAAAAAAAAAAAAAGTTGTCTGAGGCACTCCGTTGTAGTTGTAAGTTAAAATCTTTTCCAAAAAATCCCTTATTATCCTGTATTGTGAACCTCATATACACTGAGGCCTGGATCTCTGCTGAAAATTCCAGCTTAAACCAGCCTATACTGGTCAAGCTGGTTTAAACTGTGTTTTCAACACAGCTTTTCACCAACTGACCAGACCAAAGAGTCAGCTAGTCCACCAGTTTGACCACCTGCTTACTCTAAAAGCATAACCAACTTTGACCTGTTTGTTCAGCATTGCCACTAGCCACAGACTAGCTAAGACTAGCTAGAAGTGTCAAAAATACAGCTGAAAACATCTTAAACCATCTTAGAATCCCAACTATTCTTGGATTCAACCAATAGAAATAACTTAAATCCTTATAAGGTATTATTAACATGGGAATGTGCTTTGTTGTGTCTTTTGACACAACTTAAGTAACAGATGACCATTTTTGTTAAGCAAACTGGAATTACTTAATTTTGTTATTTTGTAATGATAAACTCTTAATTTCAGTTTGTTCTTAGCTATTCAGTTAAATTTGTTTATTTTATCATTTTCAGCCAGTTCCAACTATTTCTGTAAAGAAAGGGTTCACACGGAAACCAGAAAAGCAAAAGGCTGACATGGACACCAGAGAGAGATCACCTGCCCCGCCCCTCCACTTAATGATACCTTTTCATTAGGAGAGAGAGTTAAAACACCTGAAGTGATTGAAGCTTAATTCGTTTTTCAGATATAATAATTAGACTTTTTTCCCCCTCTAGGTAAATTACCTGCTTGGTAATTGAGCTGCATTCTAATTATAGACTTTTTGCTCCTGGTCTGTCACAGGAGCATGCTGCACTTGTGGTGTGAGATGTAAAACACGATAACAACATGTCTAATATATGTACTCCACAGCTGAAAAGTATTCTTATGCATATATATATTATTGTTTAATATGCATGGAACGTAACAGATAGGATAATTGAATGCTCGGAGCAGCTTTTCAGGCAATACAGGCTTATATTGAAGTTTTCATGCATTGTTATTGAAGCGAGTCAAAGATTTAATAATGCAGCTTCCGTTGCAGGGATCATTTTTTCAAGATGTAACTCTCAAATCCTGACTGACGTGCCGCAAGTACGTGTTCAGTGTGGTGGATGTTACGCGCTTTTATACAGTGTATCCTTAACCGACAGTGCAATGCATCACTCTAATTAACAAGACAGTCCTGCAAATGAATGCTGATTCGAGTTACGCACGTGAAAATGGACAAAGCAGACACACACGGACAGCTTTAATCTTTATGAAAGAAGGTTTAAATTAAAAATAGCGCTGTCGCAAATTGGATTTCCCTTCAAAAGAAACTAGGAAGCATGTGAAGCAGGGGTGATCAAAATAAATGCACATCCTAAAAAAATGGGAATCATAAAAAAACACAGAAACATGTCAGTAGAACAAAACAAAAGCATACTTTTACCAGCTCTTGCACAATAAGGAGTTGCTTCTTTATAATCATCCTATCGTTGGTTTTGGGAGAAAACTATAAATAACATTAACCAACCAACTTCTGGTAAGCTCTGAAGGATAGTATATTTGGAAAATAAATATTGCTAAGGGGAAGAGTGGCACAATAGTTTTTTTTCTTATGCCAAAGCAAAGACAAATAAGCATTAACTTCCTTCAAAATGCTTGCTTTCAGAAGTTATCCAGATAAACAATATAACAGAACACACACACAAAACTGAAGTATGCTACAAGAATAAAATCTACAGATTACCCATGACGTCTTTAACCCCTTTGCACAGATGCCAAATCACTCCAAGGAAAATGTTACGCTTATCTAGCGCATATCAGTGCACACCATAAATTTGAACGAGTATTTTCCATGCCCTCGTATAGCCCGTGGAGATACTAATACATCACATTATGCACAATATTATTAGAATAAAATAATATTCCACCATCAGAAAAATGTCCGCGATGTTCCAGCTTCACAGTAAACAGGTGCATCAAACAACACATGAGTGAGCCACCTGTAAACACTTACAGTACATTACAGTGAAATGGCTGACTCATGCTGTTGCACAGGGCTCTCAATCATTGTTACAAACTTCCAATGAGACATGCCAAACACTGTTGGAAACGGTCCTCTACTGGAAAAAAGAGTTATCAATCAAACCAGAATGAACTGAAAGGAGTAAATGATATAAAAAGCAAGTGAGATTTTGCACGTGGCCAATGTGAATGCCTACCCATGCTTTCGATTTGCGTGTTTATTTCTCAAACTGATTGTTCAAGACAATAAATGACCACTGAATCTTGAAAGGAACACCTCTACCAGTAAAACAAATCGCTATATATTCCATATTTAGTTGCAGATATTGATATAAGAATAACATGGCATAATTACACAAGAATTCCTCTTGTTTATTTTGCTATTCAGTGAGCAGAGTTTTACACTGCTGTATTGGCATACCTTAAGGCACATCTTGTTGCTATGATGGAATACACATTTTTAGTGTGTCATGTTAGTTGCAGAAGAGACTAGGCATGGGGTGCTTGTAGAGTAAATGGACTAACTACATGACAATGGCGCCACTTAAAAACTCAGTATTTGGCATAGTCATTGTGCATCATCTGCTAATAAAGGTATAACACAGAGTTTGGTTGCAAAAGCACTGAATGTCTGAATTGAGAAATCTCTAGACACCAGCATCCTGGCCATTAGGGTCCTTGCTTGTACAAAAGCAGTTTTCCCATTTTAGTGGGCAAATATAATTATTGGATGTTCTCACACTTGCATCTACTGGCTTCACTCATGTGTCTCTCACGATTATTCAGAGAACTTCTTCAAATCGTGACTGATCACATTATTTTGAGCTTCTCTCAAATTGCCTGCTTACACTACTCACTCAACTACCCAGTACACAAGTGTTCAGCTGCCCTTAACATCAGACAAAAAAAACCAGTCTGACAAAAAAACAATTAATGTTAATTAATATGTAAATTTCACACTGTTTGTTAGTTATGCATTCGTATTTTACTGAGGAGAGTGGCTGTAGGTTATAAGGGATTTTCTGTGGATTCTGGACTGGCTATCTGCCAGATCTGTGGCAGTTCACAGTATTGTTATTTCTCAAGTAGACTGATTAATATATGGCTGCATTCGCGCCGCCAAACTCATAATTTATTACTGGGCCAAAGTAATTAAAGAGCATCATCTGATCTAAATTTGTAATTAAACATTTTAGCATAATCATACGACGCAGTAGGAATGCAAATAACTTCATTAACAGAAGTCAATAAATTAGTTATTTAGACTCTTTTGTCCCTCTCAACTGTAGTAATTTTCTGTGTTAATAACCATTGGGCGAAATCAAATCAGAAAATATATTTTTTAATAGAAAGGAATGCAATTATTTTAGAGAAAATTTTTACATAACTGCATTCCTTTATACTATGACATTATAAGGCCTTTTTATGTCTTTGTTTTAACACAACTAAGTAAAGGAGACATGAACAGGGTTGCATAAAGCTGAGTACATTTGCCCATATTTATGTCATATTCTGTTAACACAAACATGAACAGTTGTATTCAGCTTAACAGTGTATTATGTCAAAGTCCTGGGTGTTAATTTTGTGAATCCCACTTATGTGGAGTGTGGCTGGTCAATGGTAAACCGCCATGAGAAAGGTCTAAATTTGTGACTGGGGATTCTATTCTCAATTTTGAGTTAGTTGAAAATTAACGTAGCTAGCTAGCAATATCAATGAGAAAGGAATGGTATCTGCAGTTATAAAGCCCAGGAAATGCAACTGGGTAATCTGATCTGAAAAAAAACCTAAACATTGGATGATTGTTCTTATCTCGTCTACCCAATGCACAGTGTTTCTCTTTCCCAAATGGCCTGGGTGTATTATGCAGCTACCTTCAAAATTATTCATTATATTAACTGCATTAACTGTAGGGTACCTGATCTACTTATTGCCAATTTCTAGATTGTTAAAATTATGATTAGCCTTCAAAGAGATTGCAGTGGTCCATGGAATGGCATAAGCCAGCTCCTTGTTATTGCCATATAAGGCAGTGTTATAATAATGTCACAGACAGCAAGTCAACACAACGATAACTACTGTGGTGAGTGCTGCTTGTATCCAGGCCATCTCCAATATGGAGTATCACCGAGAATGTGTGATTTGTTTATTATTAGCGTTACACTCCTATACAAATGTAGGAACATGTGTGTCTGCATGTATGTGCAAGTTTATGGAAATGCATGTGTGGATTTGTTCACGTGCAGAGGAGGAAGTTAATTGTGTATTGGGAGAGGGTCTGCACTATGTCCAGCTTGCCACCGTGTGCTAAAACATGAAAAAAAGATGGAGACGCAGAGACAACTCAGGCCCCAGTGGAATCATTTGCCTCTCTCCGAGCGGGTCCGAGATAGTAATTAAGATAAATCTACCTCAATATTCGGAATCTGCTATCGTGTAATTCATCAAAATTATGTAAATTATTTCTGTAGGGCAGCAGAGTTATTACCTTGATCGTGTCTGATTTACACAGATATCCATAATTTAATAATTCGGCATTTAAGTCCTGTGTGGGAGTAGTGACACCTTTGCATTTTAGTTATTGGAAACAAAAAAAAAAAAGAAAAAAACACATGAAACCGCAATGCATGTTTAACTGGAACCTTATTGTTCCTACGGTTACTTTGCTTTACATGCCCATTCTACCCATTCTACCTATAATAATAATTTGTACTACTGTTTGTATTTCCACAAATGTTCCTCGCGTGGATTCCTGTCTTCCTAGCACAAGAACAGAGCTGAATTGGCATTTTCTGCATTTCCAGTCTTTTTAACGCTGTAATTTGATGATTTAAAGACCTGCATTACTGCTGATAATTTCGCTGCTTAATTAAGCTCTGAGGAGCTAATTAAGGAGAGGCTAGTGCTTTGCTTGCTAATTGTTTTTGTCATTATATTTATGGTGGCTTGGCAGCTGCCGGCTACATCGAAGCACCCTGCGAGGTGATATGTCATGTGACCAGTCATGTGACGGTCCATCCAGCTGTGTCCTCTGAGATGCCCATCATCGCTCAGCAAGCAAACCGAAAACATCGCCTACCTTACGACGCAACCTTCCACAGCAACCCACGGAAAACATTCATTTGTGGAATTTATTTTGGATTAAAATTATCATCTCAATGTCTGATAGATCAAGTACACTACATGCATTTGAATGATGCAAGACGTAAAGTGAAGTCTGAATGCTTTCAGCACAAGAGAGACCGCAGTCTTCAATAAAAGCATATTTTCTTTCTGCATGTTTAATTTCTCATGGTGAAAAGTGTTTTCAAGGGCAAAGTTCAAGTAAATAAACAGGGTGACAAACGTTTCAGCCATAAAAGTCCTTCCCCATGATGTCAACTTTAAGAACACGTCATTTGTGTACACCAAAACAAGTACTGCTGAACATTTTTAAACTTGATGCTTATTTCAGTCGATGTATGTTCTGCAGGCCCATCTACACTAGTTCTTGATCTTCTATATCAATGGTAGGCAGTTCCATTCCTGAAGGGCTGTTATGCATGCTGTTCTTTGTTTCCACAATTTACCTCAGCTCAATTATCTATACACAATAAAGCCAGTTGACTAGCAGATTAGACTATATTACAGAATCTCATATAGCAGCATGAAAACAGTCTTTAGTTGTCATTTATGAGATTGTCAAGATAACTAAAATTTCAGATCTCGTAAGTGATTTTGCTAATGAAATTATTAAAACTTTAAGTTGGCTCCTTGCCCACCCCGGTGCTATACATTTCACTGATACTGCATGCATTTGATGCAAGCCTCCTGGCCCTTTTATGAACCAAGTGATAAAATGATATTATCATGGCGGCCAGTCCGAAAGAGAAACGCATCGCCTCTCTGATCGTAGTTCACATGGCGACCGGTCTCATCCCCTAGCAGCAGTTGCTCGGTTGTCTTGGAGAAGTGTCTGGGCTGTATAGCCGTGGTGCACACAGTGGGCGTGGGTGGAGGGCTGGGGTGGGGGGGTGGCAACATGAGGGTGGAGGGGTGGGGTGGGGGGGTGGCAACATGAGGGTGGGGGGGTGGGGGGAGGGGCAGAGCACAGACAGTGACAGAGGAGGGCAGTTCACAGGCCATTAGAGACCAGGCACTAATTAGGGTGAAGATAATTGCGGGCCATGACTGCGCGATCGCATTTAGATTTGCGAGGAGAGCTCGACATCATCGGCCTCTCATCCAGATGACATTTCCCCCCGGATCGTGATGTTCCGCTCGGCGCCTTTTAACCCTGTCCACCCCAGAACGCTGTTGAACATCGTATGCGGCCTGAAGAAAGCTTCAGAAAAAGTCACGCGGTCATCTACGATCTGCTCTAACTTTGGCTGAATTTTTTTGTATAATTGATGCTGAACTGTTCTTGTTATTTTCGTGACAATGACCCCGAACTGTATGACACCCGTGAGGGTAGAATGAGGCTTCATGAAACCCAAAACGGGCAAAGCAGCCATATAGTATCGTTGACTCATTGATTAAAACCAATCTTTGAGGTTTACTGTGAGGAAATTTGATTGGTTGCCTCAAGCTACTAATTGACAGTTTAATGTTGTTCCACCCATTATGGGTCAATGTTATCCCTCTGCAATTCAGTCTGACTAAAGAATATGGCCTCTGAGAAATATCAATCTTCAAAAAATATCCAGGACCTACTGTAATATAATGCATTTCATGATTTTGCTTCCCGGACATATTTCTGTTCATTTGAGGCTTTTTTTTCTTCATTTGACCCTTCCCCTCCTACGTTAATCATTGTTTGTGAAGAGTCCCCAACTCTATTGACTATTCGTGTCTGCAGTGTACTCCAATGCTCAGGATCCTGAAACACAATGATATATACTGTACCAATAGAGCTGGGCACATTCCAGAGTCAAAAAAGCATGAATATCTTAGAGAGCTCACACCTTAATTTGCTTATGTGAATGACTGGGCTACACGTCGCTATCTGTGGCTAACCTACAGATTGAAAAGTTCAGGCCGGCTTAAAAGATCACTGGGACAAAAGCATGCGAAAGGAGATAGAGCAACAGACACAGGGTAGCTTTAGCAGTGCTCCAGGTATGATAAAACAGTATCAAAACAATCAAATCGGCTCGGGAAAATTCAATCAGCACTTACAGGCTAATGTGTCCTCGTGTTAAAGTTCAAAATATCAGATCTTGCAAATTAATATGAAGTGAGGGAAAAGCTTTGCTACGGAAATATTCTGAACCGTATATTTTTCGATAGCACAGGGAGTTAAATAATTATGACCTGAAAAGATAGGCCGCTTTTCTAAGAGGCAGGTTTAAGTGCCGGTGTGCCTGCTAGGCATCATGTGCTCATGGGAGACGCTCTGCGAATATTCAAAATGCCAAGCTGCTTCTTTCGGCAACACAGTACACACACTAATGATAACTTTTTTTTTTGTCTTTTTTTTTGGGGGGGGGGGGGGATGTTATTTTGTGTTCAGTAACAATAGGCTAACTGAATAATGTATGACTAGCTAGATTAACAATGCTTCTTTTATTTTAGCCAAGAGCTAAATATATGAGCTTAACAACATATTGTAAATGGTGAGGACTGACATAGCCATTTGTTATTGGATAGCGAACCATTCCCATGCGAGTATGCTTACTGCAGTCTGTAAAAAAGTTGAAAAGAGCGGATGAATGTGGTAAAACTTACATTAAAACACAGACAAGGCTGCAGAAAACATAAGAATAGCCCTCTAGCTCTTCGATCATCAATCAAGATGTGAGCCCCATTTGAAAAGCATTAACTCAATGGCTGTTTGATGGATATGAAATCTCTTTGTGGCATTCCCTGACAGTGACAGAGACGAAAACAGTATCAGTCGAAGGAATGTCCCTCTGTTCACTGTAAGAGCCCAGAGAAGCATAGCCTTTAAGTTGGCCAAGGCCAGGCTACATGACTGGAAGGATCAATTAATGCCCGTCCATCTTTCTCCATTCAACTCTTCCTTGTTTGAGAAAGGCATGTTGGAGCCCTTCCTCTCCAATGTTGGCAAGAGCTCTCAAAGTCTTAAATTAACAATGCGAGGAATTGGCCATGCTAAATGCAGGTATTCATCACACGGTAGCATAACCTTATTAACTTTTTAACAGGCACTAATTAAGCTTTCGACAATGTGACAAATTAGTGTGACGAATAATAATGAGACTGATAATTATTCAATTTCCATTATCTATTTATATCCTGATCTCGAGCCAGGATGCAGAACACTGAAAGAATGGACTCATCCTTCTTAGTGTGTAACAGTGGCATAGACCCTGTGAAGCAGTACCCAAACTAAGCACGTTTTAAAGACTAGTATCATCTGTTTAGCAATATCTGCAATTTAACAAATGGACAAAACAGCGTGATCAGTTGTGAAAAACATGTATGATCACAGAGAAATTTAAAACTTAGGTAAATTTAGGCAGAGGCAGGAATGTTCTCATACATCACATGATAATCCCTACCGTCTCCAACACAGAAGATACAGACAGTGCGTGCTGCCATACATACTTTACTGAACAGAGCCAAAATATGGCAGAAAAGACTGAAGTTTGACAGAACAGTTCAAGACGACAGATAACCCTGTGCAGTGAGAGAGCGATAGCCCTGTGCAATAAAACAGGGATATCCCTGGCATCTAAAGCCCTCTTTTTTTTCAATGGCCATCCTTGGGTGATGCTACAGGTCGGCTACTGGCTGCAGTCTGGCAAAGTCATGATAGTACATCGCTGCACTGAACCTAGTATTTTAACAGAGTGAGCCACCTGGCAACCTCCACTGATAATAAACCATCATAATAATGTATTATCACTACAAAACTAAAAACAATCCCTATGGTGTTTCACAGATTAGGAGACGAGCATTCTATACCCTACTGAGAAGGTTACATTTACCTATATTGGGTACAAGTGATTGCTGTCAGTTAACGATGCGACATGGGTAATTTCAATTCTAGGTGAAGTAAGGGAGTCGAAATAAAAAGCAATTGAGCAGCAATCAGATCAGTAGTCAGTATTTTTATCAACACAGTGGGAGAGGACGATGAAAATACAGGTGAGGAAAAAACAGCTTGTAGAAAAAAAATCCCCCAATGGCTGTAATCATAGGTTTCCATGAGCGGTGCAAACGAAAACGGCTGCGTTCCTTCCAGTCACTCGCGCTCTTATTTCCCAAAATCTCACTCAGCGCGCTTACCGGGAATCCTTACTGACATTTACTGTGTACCTGCTGGAGTAGCACCAGAGGCACTTGTGCTTGAGCACAGATTAAATATAAATCTATGTGACAATCTGAAAATGACTGAAAACATAAAGCGTTCACGAGGAGTCCCAAATGCTGTACGCCGTCCCTCCGTAGGTTACAAATCGGGGAATAACATTCAAATCATAACTGATTGTTTCAGGTGAGACTTGTCACTTCTCGCAATTCATTATATAAATATTTTGAAGTCAATATTCTGTGTGGGAGATCATTCAGAAGAATAATAATCTTGGGGAAGAAAGACTTGCACGTTTCTTATTGCTATTCTGAAGGATTTCCCACATAAAACATTGCCTTCAGAATATTTAAAATGAAAGACATGTCTTTGTTTGCCATAACTTATTATTGTTCATACTTCTTTGTTTTTATTATGATGGTCCACCAATCAAATTCATTTTAAAAAGGTAGCTGCAAGCAGTAGTGCTCATAACTACTACAGAACCTATGAGACGGAGCAGTGATTTTAGTGATTTTTTAGTGAATTTGGCTGACAAGCCCCTATACAACATTTAAAAACAACATTTACAACGTTCATTAAAGGTCAATTAGCAAGAGACAAACTGATAAGTTCTACACCTTGCCAATGCTGCCTTTATTCAGAACATGTCATGTGATAGATACACAGGGCTTTTGACTGATTAGTGGGAATATTAGTGAGCAGAGTTAAATAAATTCAGATTGGGAACACCTTGTGTCCATATTATCGAAATGCAACAATTCCACTGCATCTCTTGTAACAGATCTTTCCATGTTCTCACAGTGAGGAACCAAAGTTGTTCACTTTTGCCAATATTATTTGGTCTCTCCTTTGACCCCTTAGTTCAAGCAGCTAGGAGTTCCATAACTTAAATCAAAGAGCATTGTGGGATCCTCTCATTCCCATGATATATGCAATCATGTTCCGGTTACAAAATCATTCCATATCAAAAAGTTTCCCATACTATTTTTCAATTCACATACACTCCACAACCCTTACACATTGTGGGATAATTCATAGAAATCTTAGTTCTTTCATCAAGTTTAATTACAGAGACTTTAAAATAAAATTTTAAAAAAACTATCAAGAAAGATTGAGCCAGGCCTCCCTCACACATCTAATTACATGGCAGATTCTAAACAGCTAAAATAACTATCCTTCCCCATATCAATTTTCTGTTGTTAATGTTACCTCTTGCACCTCCACCCACAATTTTTTTGGAAATTGAAAAGAACTTTACTAAATTTAATCTGGAGCAATAAGCAAGCCAGACTCCGTCTTGAAACCTCACAACGGTCTAATGTTTTTTTTATTCCATTCTAAAATACTACAGCTGGTCTTTTCAGCTACGACTTTTGGTTCAAACCCTCCACATGCACTCTTAGAAAGGGCATAGTGGAGGCTATAGTTAATGAAGCGTTATAAAGCACTGAGGCTACCTATGGAGGCCAATCTGTTGAAGACCAAATACATTTCAGCAGGTTAAACCGTCTCCCATCAAAGTGTCCCTCTGAGGCCAGAGATTTAAACAGGCTTTTCTGTATTGATAAAGCTCTGATACAAGTGGCAAACGACAGAAACGGTGAGACATCCAGCCAAACTGGGCATAATCACCCCATATGTTCAGTCTGGTATTGTCAGTGGATGGACGTAGAAGGAGGTAGGTAGAATGGAGATCCAGTGGGAGACTCACCCAAAGCCACAGTAGTGTTCACAGCCCCAATATCCAGACAGGAAGTGCAAATTCTGCAAACTGATGACTCACTACAGATCTAACCACAGTGTTAAAATTCAAATCTCCCAGGGATTATACATCAAAATGGCTGAAAACACATTCAACAAACAATTTAATACTGTAAACGTCCTTGGACATGTCAATATTCAAACTGTGCGATAAACAAACAGCTCAATCCTTGTGTATGAAACTGTTTTAAGAATATACCGTACATAGAGTGGGGTATTCACAATAGCAGTGCCTGCCTTATGAATATGGACTGCTTTTTTTAATATCATCCTGAGAGGGTAATGTAATTCAATGAGTGCCTCCCATTTGTGCTTTGTTATTTGGAATCAGTACTCACACTGACCTGAACAGAATAACCAGTCACAGCAGGGCTAAAATGAGCTAATTAGCTGACCCAGTTCAATACACTACTTCTGGTGCACTGCAATTACACAAATGTTTCATTTTTTAATTGCCAAAGCTTATGAAAACATAGCATTCATTACCATCATTATGAAATTTAGCATAACATCATGTATTTGTTAACATGTTATCATAATGAGGAAAACATATTAGTATTAGTATCCGTCTTACATGTTTGTTCCCATTACATTTCACAATCTCTGCTGGAGTACCACCCATCCAGAATAGCTTACAAACACAGAGCACACCATACCATGTTTTGATGTTTTACATCCTGTTACCTGAATTCTTTCAAATATTGGGTATGGAACATCATTTATCCACAACTCAATAACAAGTGAAAATGTACTCATTCAGAAATATGAATATACTACAGCATGGCTGATTAATATTCCTAAGAAACAATAAGACGTTACAAAGATGAACATGAACTGCGTCAACAAATGTCAAATAGTATATATGAACATGTTGCAAAAAATGTACGCTATTGGTATACATATTGACCAGTCCAAGACAAAGCCATATGCAAAATGAATAAATAAAATCATAATAAAATATACTATAAACATATTCATAAATATGATGTCAGTTGTGAAAACCATGAATAAGGAAAATCCGAGTCCAATAGGCATGTTTGTTTTTTCTCCCTGCTAGTTTTAATAGTGTAACATTTTTCTTTGAGCAGACAACTATGGACAATAAAGGACCATTTGTTTAATATGAACTCATCTATATGCTAATTCATAGATAAATACCCTCTAGATTTGTTTTGCCTATTCCTGTTTACCCATTAAATATTTTGCTATTATAAATGCAAAGGGACACGGCGATATTAAAAAAGCAGAGAGCTGTGGGCTACAAAGCGTTAGCAGTGCATTACCCGATATAATATTCATATCAGCAAGCTATTACAGCCGGAAATTTGGCTCTCATTTGGCTTCCATCAAAAAGCCATAGCTTTAAAGTGATACCAAATAAAAAAAAATGTGTATCCGATACGGCCAATTAAAATGCTATTTTTCCCGCCACCGGTTTTAGCCCATGCTATAACACCGTAACGCGAATACCTTTTTTAAAAATAGAACACAGAGGAATTTTTCAGGTTTGGTGCGTTTCTGAAAAATGTGTATAAAGTTGGACGTTGTCCCACATTATCACAAAGACATAGAAATGACCTTGCTCAAAAAAAAAATAAAAAATGGAAGCAGAGCATGTCGCATGACATCTCCAAGCAATTATATTGTGTGCATCTAAGCCAGCTGCAGCTCTCGACACTAATGTGCATTAGACAACAAAAAACCATGAGGGATTTGAACTAGTATCTTTTAAGAGGGCAAGTATACGCGGCGACAGTACGATAGACTTGTCTGAAGAGAAGCGGCTGATCATGAAGAAATGTCAATGCAAGTGCCAACAAAGCGAGCCTGTCTGTGACCTGAGTGCAAGATACGCTACTGAAAAGATGCCCATCATTCAAATCTCTCCTGCTCTCCATCCATTCCTACAAATAGCCACACTTCGCAACTCTTGTCTTTTCACTTTAGTTTTCTCTCAGGCTCCTCTGGTTAGTGCCCGTCAGCCCACATCATCTCATTCTAATGTGCTACCACTTCATTAACCTCTCAGAGTTCCAGTTAAAGCAGCAGCCACTTTCACAAGCGCAACACATAGCATTGCCTTATTACCCTTTCCAGCAACGCTAGTGGCTTCTCTTGTTCACGTAACCAGTGACCAGGCCTACATGTTATTTTAATATACTGATAGCACTCATGCTTGACTGTCCCAATAATTTATGTCCGAGCAAGCGGCTGTCACATACTCAAAAAGCGCTAAAATCGGGAAGGAAGTTGGTCAAAAGCATAGCCAAGATGTATGACGATACAGTACATGACATTTACAGCACATGTTGCAAGATGTGAGACATTTTTCCACGATACAGCACCAGGCCCCACCTATAGTTTACAGAAATGTACTGTAAGCCATATACTGTACAGTACCCTGGATATGGTTCAAAAGTGCAGCTGAAAACTGGATCTGATAAAGCAGGCAAGGGCTAAATTTTCAGCAGGAAAAATGTAGAAGCAATTAAGGACTTCGGGTGAGCTTAAGGGCACAGCACATCCCCTCGAGATTCAGTCCCACAACTTCAGGAGTTACGAGGTCAATTTCCTCTCCACTACTCAAAAATGGCTAAAAGCTCCCTTGATGCAGTACAAACAGCACAATAATTTAAACCCGGTTTTTAAACCACGTGGAAATATTTTAATATCCATATAGTATCCACAAAGATTAGTGTGTGTCCTCATGTTTCCTCTTAATGTGCCTTGGACTTCTCCGAAGGAAAAAATAATTCCTTTGGAATCAGTGACAAATCCTTCTCCGGGTTCCGTGAAAGGGTTCAAAATCCCACAATTTACCGCATTCCAAGCTGCCACAGCTATGCAGGTTTTGAAGGTGCTCAAACAAAAACCAACATGAACACAGTTACTCTATTGTAGATTCAAGGTATTGGGAAGAAGGATGCTAGACAGTGGCGTCCTTTGAAAGCAAATATTTAGATCCTCCTTGTAATATCATGTAGAGACAGGGCCTACAGACAGGGGGCAGGTAAACACAGAACTACCATTTGCGTGCGTTATGTAATTTACACAACATGACTAGACTCAACACAGAGCTCCACAGCAGTTTCTGCTTGTGTAATTAATAGGCGCCTAAGGTGTTTCAGTGAAACAACTAAATCAAGAATGACATATGAATGGAATATTTTATGCTTCAGTCATAACTACGTGTAAATAATTTAAATCGCACCTTTTCCCAATCTTACTTTACAGTAAGATTTCAGAATTAAAATCTAAAGTGTTACTTTATATTGGTTTCACCTACAACAGCTATTATTTGCTGCTGTCAACAGAGGCAAATGTCACTAATAAAACAACATTATTTCAATCTTTCCTAGGCTTTATTGTTAAGAATAAGTTATTTCCCAATGACAGTTTGATTTTGTGAAAATTCATTGAGGAAGTTCACATTTACAGTATATTTGTGATCTGCATGAGGACACATTACTCTCTATGTTTAGTGGAGTTAATCTGAAGCAGTGCATGTGTTGGCCTCAATGCAAAACAAGGGGGCATCATTAATTGACCGAGCCACTCTGGAAGTCTCTGGTGTAAGATACAGTCTTAATGTGGTAGAACTGGTAGAGGATTTGTACTGAGCCACAGAACCAGAGACAGATGAGGGTGAGGGTAATGTAAGGCCAGCTCATGTTACATAAATCTATTCCGGTGTACCTACTGAATGCAAGGATCTTCAGCGTCGTCAAGCAGAAACTCTCGCTGACCCGCTAAGAATATGGCTCGAGTTAAAAGAAAGTGAAAATCTTAACTACGCAAATTTCAGGTGTTAAACCGCCTATCTTTCTATCAATTTTGTTTGCTAGTTCTAGTGTAGGCCTAAATTTCAACGCTTTGAATGTGCAGAATAACATTTATGTGTTAGGGGCACAACCTAAGGGGGTTTAATGATCAAGAATGCTGGCAGTCACTGAAAATAATTTGCACAAAAACAAGACAGACGCAAACATGCATTGTCCATGTGTTGTTCTGAAAGATAGAACTCTGAACTACTTTAACTGATTGTCAGCGAGATCAAGTTTGATGCTCCCCAGATATTAAAATAGTGATCAGAGGATGCAATGGCCTTAGACCAAAGACAATGTTTAGTGATAGGTTTTTTTTATGAAACTGTCAGTCAGAATGCAATGTATTGACTAATCTGGCAACAAAGGCGAATGTGAAATGTGAATCTTGTTACATAGAACATGGTGCTAACTCTTTGTGCAAATATTATGATGGCATGATGAAAGCAACAGCACTTCGGTGTGGACGGCTAATAATTAAAAGCCATAGCCTTGTTTATGCGACAGTGCTAATGATCCTGATGAAATTACCACCGGGACCACAATTATAGGAACAGGCTGTGGAGACTGCGACACCTGCACTTGTGTGTGTTTGTGTCCGTTTGTGAGAGAGAGAGAGAAAGAGTGCGAGTTTGTGTGTGTGTGTGTGTGAGAGAGAGAGAGAGAGAGAGAGTGTGTGTGTGTGGTGAGAGAAAAATTGTGTGAGAGAGAGAAAGAGTGCGAGTCTGTGTGTGTGTGTGTGTGAGAGAGAGAGAGAGAGAGAGAGAGAGACTGGCACCTGCACTTGAGTGTGTGTGTGTGTGTGAGAGAAAAAGTGTGAGTGAGAGAGAGAGAGAGACTGTGCCAGATGATCTCTCACAAACCGTTCTCTATGCATTAATCTATTGATTAATGCATTTATTAAGATGCTGATTCCGAATTAAGACCTGCTCGTGGACAGTAATCATTGGGAGTGAAGGAGTTTTTGTAGAATGAGGGCTTGCTCGCGGGACATGCACATGCAGGAGGAAGAAGCACTCCTTCAGCATGAAGACTTTAAATGCTTGTGCGTGATAAAGTTGTGTATTAATTGCATACACAAAGTAGAGAATCAATAGCACTGTCATTCTACGGACTCATGCTTACTGCGTCTTCGTTCTTAGGCCTACATAGGCTAACATCTCTCATGCCATGGGATCGGCTAAGTGCAGTCATTTATATAACCAAATTTCCCTTGCATTTTGGCTTTCTGTCGCTGGGTGAGATTCTAAACAATTTAGCTAAACGAATTTTGACCTATGTACTGTAATGGTAGGCCCATGAGTTCACTCATTCAGAACACTGTCATATAATAGGGTAGACCGAATGTATTACAAGAGGGCAGCTTGTGAATGCAAAGACAAAATCAGATCTATGTGGAGATGTTAGCACATTGCATAGAAATTCCCTTTGCCCCACCTGGCTTGAATACAGCGGTCATGGCAGTATATACAGTATAATGGTACAGGAATCCTCGGCCTAAAGATTGGCCTAGAAACATACGTAAACTATAAAATAAAATTTTATTGAAATAAATGCTCCTCGCATTTAGCAACCAAGTAAAGTCAAAGTCAAAGTGTTTTTATTTGTCAAGTGCACAGTATAACACAGGTCATTCTGAGCAAAGAAATTTGTATGACATGGCAGGCAGCAACTACGTAGGAGCAAGAGAAAAAATATCAAAAAATATCAAATATCAAAAAATATCTAAAATATACATAATATTAAACATAGTATTAAATATTAGCAGCAAATAAGTACCAGCCTGTACAGATGGGGGATATGGACAGTAAGCAATAGGCTACCTTAATCCTGAGCCAGTTTGGCCTGTTTTTGATACATAAAATGCATGTTTATTATTAAAAAATGAAATTCCTCCTGTGATAACATAAAGGTATTGCCAAGACATAAGCACTCAATGGTGTTTTATTAAAAATACATATTCACAGGAAGAATGGTTTTGCTTATGAATATTAATAAACTATCCAATTTAAAGTTCCTATAAATGCCTTGGCTATCTGTCACCAGGAGAATCACAAATAAGGTCCTACTCCTCCTACAGCCATGTATTAGACACAGTGACATTAAACCCATTGCCTTTGATTCTTAATTGCAGAAGCAAGCATTTCCATAAGGCGGAACACAAGGCTTTAATTAACTCTAATGTCGCACTACTCAGCCTTGATTGTCACCAAGGCAATGACAAAATAAAAAAATAAATAAATCAGTCCCAGCCCCCCTTTGCAGGGGTAAATGGCCAACTAATCCAGTCCTGCTTTAAAGAGTCTAGAAACACAAAGGAAGCATATTAGTTTCTCCTTTTTGGTGGCATATTTAGGCTATTTTATTTATTTTGTGTGAATGATTTACAAATTCTGACTGGCCAAAACACAAGAAAAAAAAGTGATCCACTGATAGGATGCAATGCTGTAGATCCAACCTAGCCAAATATGATAATGTTAAGCGGTAAAATATTGTATTCTGGAATCAGTCAGACTTTGGTGCATGTCAGATGGCCCACAATACTGGCAAGAGCGGTCATACTGTCAAGACCAGCAAGATCCATTCATTCGAATCATAACATTTTGACTGGGTGGTTGAATAAAGCAAATGTTGGGTTCGGTTAACAGACAAAGGCGACTCAAAAGTTAAGGGGGGGTGGGTGGGCAAGAAGACTGAACCCAGCCAATGAGACACGGTTCAGATCTCTAGAAGCATCAGTGCATTAAAAGGCAAGTAAAAGCATGAACGGTTAAATATTAAAGCAAGCCTCGATGGGTAGCGTCCAATCACAAAGCAGAGATGAATGGTGTGAGCAAAAACTACCTTAATTTAACAGTTATAAATAGAACACACTGACAAATGGTCTGATGTCCCAAGTGTTGCATATAAAGTTTTGTACATACGTCTTTGTTTGACCTCATGGCAAGCATGAAAAGCTACATGTCTGCAATATGAAGGATTTAAATACATTAGGAGTTAAAGTTATTGCTCTTAAAAGTATAATATTGAAAAAAAAACAGTACATGCATTATAATGCCATTGAATAAGCAATGGGCCATTAAAAAATATTATACCTTCACACCACTTGAATTGTACAATATTAATTGCTTTATTTGACTGCAAACTCTTAAAATGTATATAAATATTGTATAAATAATACGCATGTACACCCGCATTAATAATTCTTACAGTACACACCTTAAAAAGCTTTACTCTAAAGGCATCAATCACATGCTCCAATTCTTTCAGCTGGTCTACAGCAATCTATAAAGTTTCTAATTCCAATGCATTACAGAAGTTCACACATTGCAAGAACGGGTACAAAACATGAAAACATTACTTTTTGAACCAAATGATGAAAGGGATCAAAACAATTAAATTACAGTCTGTTTAATTAGTCTCAGTTTGATCTTATTGCATTGGTAGAGTGAGTCATGCTAAATTAGATGAACTTAAAAGGTGGCCACTCAAGTCTTGGTTGTGGCATTTTGTGATTTTTTTTGTTACATTATAACCCAACAGTGCCACCTTGTGGTAGAAATTCATCAGTACTACAGTAGGCCATTGGCCCTATAAGTGATACCAGGAACTCCCAATTCACACATTGCTGATAAATTTGATGAAAAACAGCTTCATATACCCATACCAAAATAATACAACACCCATCATTGAATACACAAAGAAATTCAAATTATTCAGGACTATTCTGCACTGTACTTGGTTTTAAAAATGTGTCTTGTATTACAACCTTCATAAAAATCCACCCATTGAACCATTGTTTTGACAGTTAAACGGTGACCTTTTAAAATATGGATTAATCAGAACAGTGACTTAAAATTAGCAAAACAAAATTTACATTAACACAGATCAGTAAATGCTGAGAAAAAAAAAAATTTGATCATAACTCCCAAGATGAACTATTCGTTACAAACAAACCAATTCAAAAGGTAATTAACTATGCTATATAACCCAATGTCCATTAAAACAGTGCAACAAAAACAATGATGTTAAATGTTTAGGATACAGCTGAGCAATTTTAACCTTCTCAAATATTTTTACCCTGCGCAATAGTAGAGGCCAGTTAGACGCCAATATTTAAAAATAATTTTCAGTCATACGATTAAAATGATTACTGAAAACAACTAAACCGCATAGAATCTCAGCTACATCACTGGATGAAGTTAGCGGGCTAGCGATTTGTGTACATACATACAGTACAGACCCATCTTATCACAACGAGAGGTCTTCCTTTCAATGCTTAAAAAGGCCTCACTCAAATCAACCGGAATGCGAAACCCATTCAAACTAATAAACATCAAGCGAATGACATCAGAGCCCGCTGCTGAACACGCCCACCAGTACGCCCCCCCCCCGAGGATCAATTCTTCATGCTGTCTTTTTTACTCAAACGCCTAAACAACTTCTTAATGGGAGATTTCTTCTTGCTTTTCTCTCTCCGTTTGCCTGTTTTGAGAAAGATAAAACATGTTTGCCTTTAAAGCAAGGGAAATTGAGTAATCTTTCACAAACACATTCGCTTCGCGAATCGAAAACGCGCACGCTGAACCCTTTAAAAACGCAGATTCAATAGGGCACCGAGCAAAAGCGTTCAGGAAGGTAGAAGCGCTACGGTATTCACTGAAACGGGGCTCTGAGCAGCATTCAGACGGAGGCTTTGATAGGCCAGGCGTGACCCTTGACCTTCAATAGAACCGTGTAGCAAAACTAGATCACAAGATTATGCCAGGAAAAGCAAGCGCCATATGGAAACCTAGGACATTGACCCCATCATGCCTGTGAATAGCAAGGGATCGTGTGACTCAACTTCGCTGTGAGAAACTAGACTTCCATCACTCCATTACATCTCCATTGGCCTGTAGCCATTAACAACATCCATCAATTCAATTAATTTATTTTTATGTCTGCAAAATTGTATTAATCTTTATAATTTATGCCGACAACAGGAAATTAATTCTTAGTTAAAATAAGTTAAAATAACAAAGACATGTATTTGTACTGCTTACTCTGCATTGTAAGCTTTGAAAATGCTAACAGGTGTAGCGAAGAAATGCTAAAAATACAAAATAAAAATCAAAAGCTGTGCGCTGTACGAGACAAGTGAGTATTTAAAAAATAAAATAAAATTACAGTACAGCACAATTAGAGCGATGTAGACCATAAACCATCCCAGTCCAATTTTGTCTTGAATCACACTAGGACTTACTCCTAGACGTGCAAATGTGCATTTTGGAGTGTGTGCAGTTTATGCATTTAGATTTTTAAAATAAATGAATAATATATATATAAAACATACACATGTGGAAACATTTGTATGCTATTAGGGGAAGAAGGAACCATTTCCCTTTAACATTGTAAATATTGACCTGGTCTGTTCCTGATTTTATAGTGCAGGACTTTACCAGCCATAGGTTATGTAGGATGCTACCATGGATTCAGACGCTGGTCTGGTGTTCACAGCCAGCACATATGGTAGGAGTTTGACAATGCGGATTTGTATGTGGTTCTGAAGATGCAGAAATGCAAGACTCACCCAGTTTTTCCATCATTTGATGCAGCTGTTGATCTTCCTCTTCCTCTCTGTCGAGTATTAAAAAAGGAATCAAACATGATACAATATGTCAGCAGACACTTTCCCCATCATTGATTAACAAACCAGATGGTGAAGATATGGTTTTTTTTAACATCACTAGACCTTTTCTTTTTTGGGGATTACTTGTACTCGGTGAAGTGTGATCTGTGCTATAAATGGGGACCAACAGGCAGAAAAAACCTTAAATAAATAAAGGAGGAACAGGCCAACCATGTCAAAATAAATACTGATCCTCCAAATGGCCAACATATCTAAATGGCGGCATCCATGAACTTGATAAATAATTTAGGAGGAAATGTGCTCATATTATTTGAAGTGCATGTTCATCATTCTCATAAAGCACTGAGTAGAGCATTAGAACAGTGGTGTTGGTGACTGTGTGCAGCCGCACAGTGTTGAGTGGGGACAGCGGAACACAAGAAGGGTCATGTGCAAGAGTGTGCGGGCCAGGTGCGATGTCGCAAACGGTCCCCACCTCAGCCTGTCCTCGTCCAGCACCACCACGATGGCATTCCTGTCGTTGATGATCTCCATCAGCCTCTCCATCAGCTCCTCTTCCCTCTGCTGGTCCACTGAGGTCTTTAAATGTTCTGAAACAAAAAGGTAAAAACACCTCAGACTTCTCCAGAATATCACCGAAATACACATTGAACGGATCGATCCGAAAACCATCAAGGAAGCAACAGAAACAAATTACTCACATTTTATAAAAAGGTATTTGTAGCCCAAAATGCTTCAAAGAAAACAGAATTAAATGTGATACAGTAATAAAAAAAATTGCATTACCCAAGCATAAATACAAGCCAAATCAACTAAAAGTCAATGTGGAAAAGTGCATTCTCAATTTGCTTTAAAAGTTACTGATGGAGCCCCTTATCTGCAGAGGTAGGCTGTTCCACAGTCTAGGGTCATAAAAAGAAAAAGGAAGACACCCAAACATGCTCTTTTCTAGCCGATTTTCCTGCCAAATGTTTGTTTAATCGTTCATGGCGCCAAACCAATTTGGGCTTTACAAAACAACTGAAAAACAAAGCAGGAAGTGCATTCCACTAAACTGCCTCAAGTGTATGAAGGTTGAGACAGAAGTCCAGAGAGGAGAGGAGAGTCACCTGGTGTGTCCATCAGTCTCCTCAGTTCCCCTTCCACTCCTGGCTGCTGCTCCTCCAAATCTTGAGTTTTTGCACTGAGGAAACGACCAAAGCAAAATTTCAGCCGGAAATAATATAACAGACATGCAGGCATCACCATGATGACATAAAACACTGCACTGCATGCACGTACATGAGGGAAGGGTCATTCAGTAATAGGTAGTAATCACGAATCCCAATGCAACAGGTACATCATGCACTCTAACAGGTATGAATATTTCTACCTGCGACATCCATGTTTTGCCCTGGGATTTATTCATGCATTCTGACCAATCAAATTAAATGAAACCCCCAAAAACAAAAATTTTAAAGAACATGATACGTTACATGTAGACCAACTCAGATTCCCTGCGGATGCAAGCCTGCTTGGTTTGAATCAGGTTGAACCAGTCCACCATTAATGAGTCCAAAGCATCCTCTTCCCCTTCTGAAACGCAAGCAGAGACAGGGAAGGATGATGAAAGCACTACTTAGACAATTGTAAGGTCACTTGCACAATTGAAGTTAGCTAAACAAATCCTTCTGATGGATGTATTTACAATCCATTCAACATTTAGTTCATAAGGTCAACAAAGCAACAATCAATTTGAAGCACTGTTTTTGGGAAAAATCATATTGACCAATTATGGCGAACAGACAAAATGCACTTAATTAGAACTATTTGCATGAACTGAGGGACTGCACCGCACCTCGCTCTACACCGTCCCCCTCACACTTTCCCATCCTGTCCCTACACCCTCCAGAGAGAGGAGCGGACATGCAGGAGGGAAGTGGGGAGAGTGCATCCTTTGTGCACCACCACCCTGATTTGTGGGGGAGGATTGCACTGTACAAAAGTTCTTAAAGTTTCAGAGACAAGTATACGGTATGGTTATTCTGTGAGAGAACAAAACATTTTAAAGTCACTTTTCTGGACATTATGATTTACTGCATGAATGACCGCCTCAAAATTTCGACTCAAATTCAAACTGGATGCATACTGAACTAGAACTCCTCTTGTTGCCCATTAAGCACACTTAAGACCAGAACCCCCTCTGATGGCTGGAGGAATGTGGCAAACAGAGTTCACTAACGACATTGGCCCTTTCCCCATCGTCCTCGAGGTCTCTGCTCCTAGCCCGCACGCTAACGTGCTACTCCCGATACAGGGCATCGCGCCTCAACGACATCCGTCTGCATCCAAACTTGGGAGAGGAGGAGAGGAGAGGAGGTTGCTTCGGTCTCTCACCTGCCTCGCAGTGGCGAAGATGTTTCTCCATCTCCACTCCCTGCTTCTCCAGGTCGCTCAGGTGCTCCTCGATCTCCTGCAGCTCCTGCTGGATCCGTTCTGCAGGCACACAGAAGGACCGGCCCTGGGGAACGAAGACAAATCTGTTTAAGTGTCCAGCTGCGATAATCGCCGATTCATTTTGCTTATTAGGACTTTGGTGGAGATCAATGGCACTTTAACATTTATAAGCATGGCCTCTATTCAATCTAACAGAAGAGTGCTTTGAGTAACAGATGCTACTCTCAGAAAACGAGAGCAACATCTGTTATATATAACCAATTAAAACCTTACGCAACAGATTTTAATCTTAAAAATGCAAGGATTTAAAAATTGAAGGATTTACACATTTGCCCATTTCTAAACTAGCTTGAGAAATTACAATATCACCCAATCCAAAACATAACTGCTACATTCATTTATAATAACACATGCAAAATTAAAAACAGGTCAATCAAGGGCAACAGTGGAAATAACCCATTATGCATTATAGGACCCAAGGGGCCTGACTCCAGTTAAGTCTTAATAAGCCATTTACCGGGCAGTTTTATGGCCTAGATAAAGTCAAGCCCTGATAATATTATCCATGGGCTACCTTCTCATGACTGCCTCTCATAGCAATTTAAGCTCTATGCAGCTATAAAGCAATCTACAGTAGCATAGTTTGACAACATTATCACCGGGTAAAGACTTGCCTTGGGCAGAGCTGATTCAGGCGTGGAAGCATTCGTGGATGGCGAACCAGACCAGTTTGTGAAATCTGCAAAGACAGGATATTCAATCCTGAGGCCAACTGTAATCATTTTGTTGCAATGGTTTGTTTGACCACATCATGCAAAAAGTTTGAAAACATTGAGAGCATTCAGTCCAAACTTCTTGGTATCAATCTCTGCCCTATATAACAAAGGGTCAGCTGTAGTGAAATAAGACGTGCTTAAAAAAGTTAAGCATCCAAAAGAGAGAAAAATGTGTGAAGAAAACTGCACAGATTAATAGGAGATACCCAGCGAGGTTACACAGATGTGCTCAAATGTGCAAAACGGGGATAAAAGGAGAAAGAAAAAACTGTATGACTGCACTCATGCATATAAACACATAAAACAGACGAGCTTTGTGCCCTACTAGTAATCACCAAAAACTAAAGCTAGCTGTACTGATTTCCAACTGCTTTTGAGGGGAAAAACAGCGAAACAAGGAGAGCAATATTACTATGGCTGTGATGAAGATGTCACGGAGAGGACTTACCCCAACGTCCACACACATTTTGAGGCTTTCTAGAAGGGGTTCTTGCATTTTCGTGGCTAATGGCAGGGGTACCGGAGCAGACTCCAGTTTGGGGAGACAGTGGGTTTGTAGTGGTGTCGTTCTGCGGCAATGTTGGACAAGGGTTGGCCTCCATCTCAGAGCTGAATCAAATGCAAAATAGTCTTCATAAGAGTCTAGTCTATGCAAAAAATGAAGACATTTACAGGAACACTCAACATTAAAGCACTCATGAAATGGAGGTAGTTGCTATACACTTGTGGTAAATTATCGCCAAGTGTAATCACCTTTTAGCTGAAAAAATAAAATCCTTTAAAACAGAATTACATAAAACCTCCTGCATAAATGAGTCCGTATTTGGGATTGTGTTCAATCAGCCCATTAGAAACAGTGAAGCACCACAATTAGTATTATTATTACTATTTTAAACAGACCACTTGTTTCATAGGCTACTGTGCTAACATTCAGTTTATGTATTCATTTATGGTGCATTGTCTCTATCGAGAGCTGCTTCTCTGAGCACTGAAAACAGCATGTTTGCTCTAGCTTTGTCCTGCACTTCTCACACACACTTTTCAAAATTCACAGAAGCAAAATTTAAGCACCTAATGTTGGTATTTTTTTTGATTAAGCACAATTTCTGATTTTGAGGGCATGTCCCTAATCCAATTAGGCTCCATTGTGCTAATCAAGTAGATTGCAGTCCTCCAGGACCAACATTAACAAGAAGTGTTTGACCTTCAAGGACACAGGAAACTCCAACTCCACAGCTAATCCTGGCAAGCTACATCAAAAAGTAATAACTATCATAAATGCTTGACTGTCCGTAAAAGATTTACTTTGAACACATTTACACCCATTTCTTCCGGGGCTGTTAACTGAACTTAGAGAAATGGCCTCCCAGGTACGTTCCATCAACCAATTACTTTAATAATGCCACCCCTTTGTGAAAAAATGTATTCTCTTGCAGTGCAACCCATCACCAATCTTTACTGCCTCACCTCTTGCATTTAGGGAAATTTGAGTAGAACAGAAGAATGACCATCGGGGGGCAGGGAACTCAACGTATTGGTTGCGTGTTGCACTATGGGCAGGCTCAGATGCAGCACTCCTTGGGACTCGAGAGGATGGGGGAGAATGGCAGTGGCTGCACTCTCAACCAGTCAATCATTACAGCGATGGGTGAGGCGGGAGGGAGCAACAGGCTGGAGAGTGAACGCATGAAATGTAATTTCGTTCTTCCTCCTCGTCACCAAAATGGCGGACTTAAATTTGAACACAGTACTTACTTAAGCCCTTGTCCATTTGGCACAGGCCTGAGCATTGATCTCCAGTCCGCTGGCGTCTCAGACCTCTCGACATCTGCTCCAACGGCAAAAAATACATTCAGTTTCACGGACAGCCAAATACAGGAAACCGCTTCAAACCCAATGACTTTTCTACAGTCTATTTGAATGAAAACTCTGAAAAGGACATAATTAGCTTCTGAAATCGTGTGCCAATATTAGGCTAAACAGTGATTGTTCAACACATGGGTCATGCACAAGTATGACAGTTACAGGACATGTGGTAACATCAGATGAGAGACTAAATATATTGTGCAATATTAAATACTTTTCATTATTACTGTCAGTTAATTATTAAATAAATTCAGGGCTAATCCAACCACAGGATTAGCAGTCATTTCACAGAAAGCGATTTTTCAGGAGTCAAATTATGTTGTCCTTTGTTTATATAACCTTGTATGGATACATAAAATTGTCACTAAATGCCATCTTGTTATGTTTTGAATGGTGATGTCTCATTGTAAGCCCTAATGGGTTTCTTTTCACCCCCCCCCCTTCCCCCACTATATGCATTTCCAGTTGTTAAAACACTCCCGTTTTCATATGTGCAAATCAATACAATCAACCACGAGGCTCACAGCTCACCTTTGATCCGGGAAGAGAAGTCGTTTAAAGACTCTCTCTGGGTAGACTTGACCCACAGCGCCTCCTTGTTGCTGGTGGTTTTGAGACGCATCGAGGGTTCGACTGGTTTGTTCTCCGCTGTTCCGTAGCCGTTCAAGTCCCTCTTAGATCTGGAAACGTCAGCAGGAGGGGCCCTGTTCCAACAGTCCCAGGTTACACGAGCACTGTGCTTATACTACTACTACTATCACTCCGCCAATATGCTTTGAATAAGATCTACTGAGCCATTGCTAAAAATGGCAGTAATAGCACTATAAAAGGTGCCATGCAAGATTGAGCTCTCCAATCAAAATTTTATGGTCCGGATTATCAGTTACTAGCGTCATGAATTCTGTAAAAATCCATTCTCCCGACAGAAACCCCAACTCATTTTCAATCTCTATGGTATCCAATGACTAGCAAAAAATTGTATTTTAAGTGCTTGCTAGTAGTGTTGATGCTGCTTTACATGGGTCATCTGACTAGTCATCATTCGCAGATGCTTTGACATGCAAAAGGTCTTTTTGCAATTACATATGCAATAAGGGGAAAGAAAAAACAATCCAGATGAGTCACATAGATGTATATTTAAATATCACAGGAGTTACCCAAGGGCCTAGAAAGTGGCAGGGTCTGCCGATCTTCGTTTTCAAATTTATACAAAATAAATAAAAGCAGCCAGTTTAGACCCAAAAAATGGATAAACCGTTTTTTGACCAATTAAGTGCTGGATAACAAAAACAAAAGAAACCAAAAATAAAAACCAGCATACCCTGAGGCTTTCCTCGACCAGAGTTGCAGACACTGCCATATTCAGATCTATGGCTGTACTGTAAAGACTTACCAGTGGCCAGTTTCCCAGAGCCGTGGATGTGTGGAGATATTGTTATTGTTGCAGTTGCCCTCCGACAGGTTCCCTGTCATCAGTGAACTGGCACGGTCTGGCTTCTTCTCTTCCAGGTCCCTGCTGGGGCCCCTGCTCTCTGGGGCCGCCGGGGCCCGCCTGCTGGAGGGCGTGGGGTCAGCCACAGCGGGAGCGGACGTGAAAAACCGCTGGCGGGCCGCCTGGGTCTTCTGGGCTGAGGTGGTCCAGTTCGAGGTGGCAGAAGGCGGGGCTACGGGCTTGGCTTCCGTTCTGATTGGGGCAGAGAGAACGGAGACGGGGTGGGGGGAGGGAGCAGCGTCACTCGGAGCCGTCATCTTGCAGTTGTTCTGGGAGCTCTGGTGAGCGGTGCACGTGAAGCTTCCTGGTTCCGGTCCGCCTTTATAGGCTCCAGAGAGGAGGGTTTTCGAGCATTCGTTGCACCTATTCAAGATAAGGCCAAGGCACGTTACTCCGGGACAGTTTTAAATGGGGAGCATAAGGAGTTTCAGTGCTTTATCATTGGTTACAAAAAGCTTACTTGAAGCAGCTCCTGTGGTAGAGCCTCCCATCCACCAGGTGGCGCTGGACGAGATGAACATGGTGTTTACAAACCACACAGGTGCTGCTAATGGTCCCTGTATTATTGGAGCTCTCCACCAAAACTTCCTTCTGAGGAAGCGGCTGAGGAAGAAAAATAAATAAAATTACAATACATAAGATTATCAGTGCACTATGAAACAAATGAACGGCTAAAGTGGCTAAAGTAATGGCTGACTTTGGTGATTATTTCTAAACTTACATATCCCAAATAAAACTCTTTGAAAGTCAAAAGATATTGACCAAAAGATTCACAGAAATTTCGGAAATTCATTTTATTGACACCGTTTCCTAACCATCCGCAACGGTGGCTTTAACACCTCATCTCTGCCCGAAAACTAGCGCGACGCTTCGCTTCACGCTCACAGTTAACATTCTGCTGCCTAGCTCCGCGTTCTCACTTAACAGACCGTTGCATTATTTACAGCAGCCAGGCGAGCAGCTGTTCACCGCTTCCTGGCCGAGTTCCCAGAACCCGCGGAGCCACAGCGACCTTTCATCCTTATCGTTGGAGAGTATTGTCTCCAGGCCAGAGCCCTGGGAGGGAGGCTCGACGCACACCCGGCACTGGTCAGACAGGAAACGACAGGGGGAAAAGGCCACTAGTCCCTCTACACAGCATTGGAGTGAAACAATAATACCCACGAGAAAGAATATCACATGCTAGACCTTCGTCTAGGTTTTCATCCTTTGTTGTTAGGGGAACAGTTAAACATCCTGACGTCACACAGCAGGATATACAGGCCATTTGGCTTGGACCCTGAAACAGGCACAGTGCATTGTGGGACTTGGACAGATAAGATGTAGTCTTTATCTACACAGGCCACACATGTGGAAACACACTTAAGCATATGTGCAGGGGAGGATGTGAAGGGCTTGTGACTTCCTGTGTCGGAGTGCTAGGAGCACTTTGGTCACTGGGGCAAATCGGACAGGATCAGCATTAGTCTACAAAGGGAGTTTGTGTAATTTAAAGAAGAACAAACAGTAACCTGGATAGTATGAATCACGCAACCATGAATCATTGCGAGACAGGGGTACACAACAAGGGCAGATAAGTTTACACTACAGGGCCCGGGGTATGTGCTTTTAGCATGGAAATGCTTCCAACCAACTCCAAAAAGCAAACCTGCTTTTTGAGTGCCCAGAGGTTGTACATATGAAGATTCATTTTAAAGCACTTATTGACAATTATAAACAAATCATCCTGCCAACAAGTCACCCTGTTCAAATATCCATTAAATAAATTTCCATCAGTGCAGCGGTCTCAGGTTGAATGTCCCATAGGAAATGTTTCCAACCAAAAACTAGTTTAGTTTAAAGTCATCTTTGAAGAGTAATCGGTTAAAACGAACATGCAGAGCCTCAGCAGACAATGTCACTGCACAAGCTGCTTGGAATTACTTTTTCTAGTCTAGACCACAAACCCCAAAAGCCCCCATTACTAGCCACTGCCAAGAGGATGTCAACAACGTCGGCGCAGAGCCTTTATTGCACACAAACTGTCGGCCAATCAAAAGCATATCCTCATTATAAACATGGAAACATTGTTCTGTGAAATTCTCAGTACGAGTTCAAGATGAACCTGGACTCATTAGGATTATTTTCACGGGTATTAATGAACGTAAACTTCAAAAATGGAATGCCAAATCCAAAGGTTTTGGAATAAACAAAACTTTTTCGTGTGGGAATAGAGGGCTGTCCTCTTCTACCACCTCTTCTTTGTAATATACAGCTTGTCAAGATCCATCATGGAAAGGAAACTCAAGTACTTGTGTGCTACATGTAAACAAGTATTACCTTGTCAGCAGCGGGAGGTAATTTTGGCAAGTGCCCAGAGGGTGCGGTGACTGTAACGGCGAGGGGCGGGCGATTCTCCACCGCAAGTTTGCAGGGGAGGGGCTTGGCGATCACCGGCAGGTTCTTCTTCCCCGAAGGCTCCTCCTTGGACCCCTCCGCTGGTCTCTTGACTCCGCCCACACCCCCACCTGGCGGAGGTAGGACTACGTTACGCCTTGCGGTGGGGAACCGGATCCTGACTGTTCCAGTACCACACCTCTGGCTGAGAGCCAGTGCCTGGTGTGCAGCCTCCATAGAACAATGCACAGATCAGCTAGCACCCTGCAAGCCAAACAGCTAGCTATGGGGGCAGGCTCTGTGGGTTTCAGAAGACACGCATGCCATCTGTGGAACTATGCAACAGAGCTCATTAGAGTGGGGCATTCCAAATTGGGAAAGAAGTGGGGGGAGAAAACAAGATGTTGAAAAAACAATAAGTGCAATAAGTCAACATGGATTAGGAATCCGTGTGCTTGCATAAAGTTTGCTAACACAGCTAAACTACAATGTAAACTGATGACTGCTCATATAATGGAAGTGAAGGCAGAATCTGTGCAATGCCCCAACCATACTGTTATTCCGTAACTGTGATTAGTGTTCAATAGGATAGTTCTGTTCTTATTCGAATAACCTAGTTTAATGTTCAACAGGGTAGCTGATAAAATGTCAATAGAGACCGCACTTCCAGCCTCTCTTGGGGCTAGGATTTCCCCCTAGTGCAAACTTTGTTTCAGTCCCTTATTTTTATATTACATTACATAACAGGAATTTCAGCAGACACTCTTATCCAGAGCGAGTTACGCTACATTTTACATAGCATTTACATTGTATCCATTGATACAGCTGGATATAATGAAGCAATACGTTCGGGATAAGAGCTGTAAATGTATAATGCAGTGTAAAATGTAATGTATAATGTAATGTGAAAGGTGCTCTGGGCAGTGAACATCCGCGGTCAGTCAGTAGCTTACTGGGGGCACGGCCGTTGAAGTAGTTGTAGTACTGGGACACGTAGGTGAGGATGCTGAGGCGGTCGGGGATTCTCAGAGCCACCATGTCCTCCGCGTCCAGCAGCGCCGGGATGCCCAGGTGGTCCTCCGCCACGCGGAACGCCTGCAACGAAGGCCGTGCGGTCAAGCGCCGCCGCGACGACCGCGCAGTCACCGCGACACACCCACCTGCTCTTCACCCCCGACACTGGACAGCCACAGGACGCGCTGGTTACTGTTACTCAGCACCTAATTAGTCAATTAAAGAAGTTGGTGATAGTTTGTTGACCTCATTTGGTTTCTTGGGTCTAAAATGGTTTTAAGGTGACTTTAGTTTCACAACAAACCACAGTAAGTTTTTTATCTTTTCATTTATTTTTTAATTTTTTAAAGAGAAGCAAAGCTCAGAACGCCTCATTGTTTCAGTCGGCATCGTTGTGCCTCGGAGGGGTTTTCCCCTCAGCGTGGAAGCAGCTGCCGGACCGACTGCACAGAACCAAACAATGAAAATTCCAGAAATAGAAGAGAGGCCGACGCGTTCGAACGCGACCTCGCACGGGGACGGCTGGAGCGGGCGACAAACGGCGTTTGCCGTTTCCTCTGCACTCGGAGGTCCAAGGGAGGAGGGAGGGGGCAGCTAACAGGCCGTCATCGGGGAAGTCCCCGCGCTCCCCCTTTACGTTTCGCAAAGTTGCGGATGTTTTTTTTGTCGCTGAACGGCAGGGGCAAGGACAGGGGAGAGATTAAGGGATTTTCCCTCAGCGTGCGAAGGCTGAAATGCCCATGCATTGCCCATCCAGCCCACACAAGGCATACACACAGCTGTACCACTGCAACAGGTATACTATCAGAGTCTAAAAGGTGAACTCTATACAAAATCATTCAAAATGCATACCGTAACCATCAATGAGGGAAAGAGAGCAGTCAACATTGATACATTGACAAAGCAAAAAGGCAAAACTAATCCATCATCCATATTTTTGCGTGTGCCTAATATTCAGCATAATGCTTACATTTTGGCCATCTGATTAGCGTGCTGGCTAAAGGCCACCCAGAAAGACAGTATTAGTAGGATAGTTCCAGCTGTAAAAAATAAAAAAATAAAAAAAAATAAAATATTTTAGCAGCAGCAGAGATACGGAAAGCAGAGTTGAAACTTGATGCAACTATTTCAGGACCAGCGCATCCTCCTCATGAAATATGCAGAGGAATATAACCTTGTCCAAGAGGTAATCCTAAACGCACCCGTTAAGCAGGAACAGACACGTTACGGGGCAGTGCTGTACACCCGGTCAAACACAGTGAACTGTGTGTGTAGGTCCACAACAGTTTGTGTAGACCATCCAACAACACATTCAAACCAACCCAAGATCATCTCCCAATAGGCCATAATTCAACATCAATGGATAAATGAATGGAAGTGATGCAAAATTAAATTTTCTAACTGACTTACATTGGGAAAGAGACCCATCAGGTAATACATACAGTGTATAGCCTTGCAATGGCAGTAGCTTATTCATAATGAATACCCCACAAAGCCTTGGCTGGGCTCATCTCACTTGCAGACGTCAGGCTACGTTTGTGACTCTTTGGACTCTGCAATAGCCCCCCCCCAAGAGCTCTCTGTGTTTTGAATACGGTGTGGCCTTTATGCTTCTTTCCCCTGAAATCCCTGAAAATCTGTGAAGCCGAGACAGGACAGGGGGTGGTGTGTGTGTGTGTGTTTGTGGAGATGGGGGGGGGGGTTCCTTTTCCAACCGCCGTTCCTCACTTCCTGAGCCCTGACATTTAAGGAAGGAGGGGCACCGTGAAAACAAGGCCACTGGGTTAATCTAGTCAACACGCTTATCCTGCCAAAGACACACAGGAGAGTAATCACTGCATGCGAGCTGAGAATAACTGGCCTTCCTACACAATGTACAGCCAAAATAAACAAAGCCTGCAAGTCAGCACACAACGCACACAGTCAACCGTAACTTTTAATCACGCAGCACGGTGAAATTGAGCCTTTTTGTAACAGGCAAACCTTACTAACCCCATTGTCAACATTTAAACCGATGGTCGTTACACGGCGTCCCAAGAGCGAAATATGGCCATTTAACTTCTGACCAGAGCTACAGTAGAAAAAATAAAATCTACTAGGTCACTTTAGACAGGTTGTGCAGAAATCAGTATACAAGATTAGTAATGGAATCAATCCTCAGCAGTAAAATCAAGGAGGAAACTTTTAAAACCAGTATGGCATTAGCATGCTAAGTCCAGGTTGATTCTGAAGATTACTGGGCACGGAGTAAATAGAAGTGGTTTAAGTTCTGCCCTGTTAAAGTGTATACGCCAGTCACACTCCTTATCAGTTGAGATTCTGAGGCAATAAACATGGTTCCTATAGCATTTCTGCTTAACCAGTGTCAAAACCGTAAATAAGGCTTACCAAGTTGTTGTTGTCGTAAACATTTTCCTTAGTGAGAGAGCCATAGTTTCTGAAACAGAACAAAACAAGGAAATGAATCACGCAGGGTCAAGGTTTTTTTTTTTTTTTTTTTTTTTTTTTTTTTAAAAAGGTAATGCCCATCTGGTCATACGGTTAAAGATGGGGGAAAGGCTATAGGCCAGGGTCTGCTGGTTTTTGTTTTCACCTTAAAATCAGCACCCAATTGGGACCCAAGACACCAGGTGAGTTGAGTTAACTGTGTAATCAACTGCTCTAATTGATTCATGAAGTGCAGAGTCACTATGAAAACCAGCAGACCCTGTAGCTCTCCAGGACCAGGGTTGGAGACCACTGCAATGAAAATTCATTTGAAAAGAAATTCCCATTTTCATTAAACGCACTCATCAAGCATTCATTTCATTTTACCTTTGGTCACACCATTACAATAATGGTCCCAATCACAAAAGGAATTTCACCAATAAATTCCGACTCGTCCGTCTTGAAAATGATATAGGCTAAATTAACCAATGGCAACTTAGTGTTAATAGACTTATTTTTTTTATTCACTCCAGATTAACCTCTTTGTTGTCTTGAGTTTAACAGCAGTACCCTTCATACTGACAACCCAGTATGGTTGCAATTAATACTCGTTCTAATCCAAATAGTCTACTCTCTGTTCTTTTCCGTGAGTTTCAATTAACGGAAATTGTTATTTTGTTGGTTTTGACCACGGTTCCAAATGTACAAAACACACAAACGCCTTTAATCAGGAATTTGCCCTTGAAATATATATTCTTGCTAAACCGAGTCGGTAAGTAGGCTGCACATGTTCAGAAGTGTAACTTTTTCAAAACTTTTCTTACACATCAAACTTCGAAATCAGACGCATTTGCAAATTATGGGAAAAAACAGATGAGCACTGTCATCCTGTTGGGAAATGCGAGCTTAAGCAGGTGCAACGGAAAGTTCTACTGCACATGCATTTGCTTACATATTGGACAATTGACGGATGTGAGACAAAAATATGCTGGCCTCAGTGGTCTATGAAGAGCAACTATTTTTCTCCCAGAGTAAACTGCCCCTGCAAATGAATTAATGTGGAAAAGTTTATTACCAAAACAATTTCCTGTTACTCTGTGTTGAACATCTTGATGAAAACGTACCAGTCATTTCACCTAAGGCTTTTTTCCCCCCTAGCCTACTCCGTATTAAACATTATTGATTAAAATATACCAATCGTTTCAATTAAGCAGAGAACACGTGTTTGGTGTGCTTAGAAGACAGATATAGGTCAGATATTTTGTTAAGCACACGATGAGAAGCGTTTTTCTTTTTTCTTTTTTCTTTTAGAGCCGGATTTTGTCGCAAAGTGCCCACAGCTGTACGGAACGGGGCTTCATTAGACCCATTAGTAATGCATCCACAACTAATCAGTATAAAACAAAATAAAACTTAAACATCCGAATAAAAGGCAACATTAGGAACTCAATTTTTTGCTGCCATTTCGCGTAATTTATCACCGAAGTCTCAGTACCAGATAATCGTGAAAGGGTATCTGGCATGTCTTGGCAAATTTTAAAACGTGTGCACAATTTTGCATCAGCTCTAATAAAGTTGTCACAAATTCCTTACATTAGGTCCGGTCTGTGTTTGTGGATAAGCGCGCAAAAGGCCAGTCCGTCCCTGAACGACGTTGTCATGTTGATGATATTCACATCTCGATAGCCATCACACTGAATTTTGCACCATTGCTGGAGTGCCTTGATTGCTGCCATCCTTCCTCGCAACTGTGAACAAATACAGAGAGAAAAATGTTTCGCTATTGCTATGAAATGCCCAGAGCACGTAACTGTATCCCAGCATCCGGCAAAAAAAAAAAAAAGTTTCTGTCCGGGGTTTTTTTCAAAAGGCACAGAAGCCGCGTCAGATAAAAGTATCGTAGGCTACTTCTTGACTGTAACGGAAGAAACTCCCAACTAAACCATGCGTGACGGTAGGCTACCTGAAAAAGGTACTTTTCGTGACGCAAATGGGTGGAGCTTTAAGATTCAATTAAGTTTAATTGCTATAAACATGTATCGTTTTTACCCACATCTCCGTTTCTCAGTTTATGAACCTCTGAAACCTAGAAAAAATAAATAAATGAAATTGACAATTGACTAATGACTGACCAACAAGCACACAAAGTAAAATGTGTAATATGTAATATATGGTCATTATTTACAGTTTTTTTGATGGCTAAGACACATTTAATGAAACAATTCCCCTTTTTCTCAGAACCATTAACACAATCCCAAAACTACACATCAATCAGCACAAATTATCTTCTCAAAAACATATACTCTTCCATCAAAATTAAACTTTGCCTTCAAATGGCACACATAAGCCATCGAAAACACACACAATGCAGATTACCCATAACACACCAGTGAGATAAATTCAAAGCACTACTGCAAAAACCTTTTATAGCAGTGTGTCAGGAGTTATTTTCTCCTGGTTATTCTACTTATTTTATGGTTTTCAGATTTTGATCTTTGCAATGTTACACTACTAACAAATGATAGTGTGCAAATTTCCCAAATATGTTATGTTGTAGTACTGAAAGGATGCTGAGTTGAAAAGTACTGTACAGTAACACAACACAGTGAGGACAAAAATGTAGTATTTTCCAAGGAGAGTAGCATTCATAAAAGGAACTCAGTATATGCAGCACTATAAACAAAAACAGCAATTAAATCTAAAGAACATAGTCTGTAAATACACTTCAACATTACATAGACAGCATATCCTCTCACAGTAGTACAGCAGATACAATATGTAACATTACAGTAAATTATAGTACCTGTTTTCTTGTCTGAAAGTATGGACAATGGATGCCACTGTGAAACAATTCAAGTTTGGCTGAACTCTCTGTCCAGCTCCCCTCATCATCATACCATGCACTACCACATGGTCAATCAAGGTGGCACGTATTTCATCTGGGACAAATTGTCTCCTGCCTCTTCGTCTCCTTTGTCTTCCTGATCTTTGGACAGCTTGTCCATTTTGAGGATCCATTGTTCAAAAGCACACAGACGCAAACTGTGGCCCTATTTATTGATCCAGAGGTTGTGACCGGTGTGTAAACAATTTTGCTGCCAAGTGTTTGCACCTAGAGAAAGGTGTGTTACCTGAGTTTAGGTTGTGATGACTTGAGTTAACTGTTTTTCACTACTAGTGTTTGTTGCATGAGCACAGTGTGTAACCAGTGATTCATGAGAGCATTTGTTTGTAGAGATTTGCAGAAAAAGTTTAACAATTTGCAGCATGTGTCAAAACAAGTGAAAAGTGTTTATAGTTTTGAGAGATGTGTTGGTCCTCTGAGAACTGAAGTAATAATTTGGGAGTTTTTGCTAAAAGAACCAGTTTTAGTGTGTTAGCAATCAAGGAAAAATGTAACGTCTCCTGTTTGTCTAAATTTTGCCATTTCATCTCGCTCACAATATTTGTGAGATTTCACTGTAACCTTTTTGAGGTAAGGTGATGCAGTTTTGTCATTGGAAGATAGTGCACTGTGTATTTGTACTAAACTGTCCATGAATAATTATTTTTTTAAATGTGCGGAAATGTGAAGAGGGGTGGGGGGTGGAAATGTGAAGAGGGGTGGGGGGTGGAAATGTGAAGAGGGGTGGGGGGTGGAAATGTGAAGAGGGGTGGTGGGTGGAAATGTGAAGTCCCAGCCTTTTGCACAAGAAGGCCCCTCAGATCTGAAGCAAAACTCAACTGACTAACTACAAAATACTTATGTATCACTACATATACATACATTAATGTCAAGCTTTTATGCATCCATGCAGATTAAATGACTTCCTTATTTGAATTATTTACATCAATGGGAAAAATGATAACATTCATAATTTTAGACTTAAAGTAAATCATGTTACAGGAAATTCAATGGGCAGCACCCCTTAAAATACTAGAGAATAGCATGAAGGAATCATTTGTAGAGAAAACATGAACTTACTGAAGGAGCCAAAATGGCATCAAAGTCTCACAGTACTCCACATTTTGGCAGGTTGGTGAAGTCTAGTCTACAAATGGCAAACATCCAGCAGAGCTGAAACAGAACACCAAAACAACTACAGATTATATGGCACTTCAGGCCAATCTTTGCAACAGGTGAGGTTAGATCTCATTCCCCGTGACCTAAGGATTGAGTAGCAGGAAATTTGGAAGCCGTTTCATAACATTCATCAAGATTTAGATCAGAGGCACACTATCCAATTTCCGGTTGCCTGGTGTTTTCTGCTGGTTTTTTCGCTATAACCAGTTCTTCTGGCTTAAATTTTGAACAGATGCGCCAGTGCTTTTATTAATATTGCTTCACCGAGGATACATCCTCAGTCTGCAGTTGTAGCTCACAGATTAAGGAAGAAATAATGATTTCAGATCAAATAAATGATTGGGGCTATGTAAATAATTAAGACCAGAAGTTGACGTAAATTCCCAAAACTGATCGTCCCCCAGAGTGTTCTAAAATGGTTGCTCTACAGGTACCAGGAGCCAGAGCAGGAAGCAGAACAAAGGCAGCTGACACTGTCGGTTTACACTGTGCCCATAACACTGAACCTGTACATCAGTCCAATAGTGTACGACCTGGCTAACAGCATTCCCAGATCCGCGACTTATACTCAGAGTGCTACTGTAATATGTCTTCTTATAGAGCAAAATTTTAGAAACTGCAGTAGTTCTGTGTGTCTACGAATCTAATTTTGTGTTTAGTATTTTTCTTTTTTGAGGTTTTTTTAAACTGAATTTGTCTGTGACTTCAATTACAAAAAGGAGACACGCATACGCACACGCACACACACACTCATATTTGATGCTGCATGCTATGTCAGTACAAGGAATTTATGGTGATTGTTAGGTTATTCAAACTTATATTACAAATGGAAACAATATCTCACACAGGTGACTGTTTCCCTTTTATTTCCGACACTGCAGACGAACATCAAGCAGACTTTGAGTACTACAGCTATGGCTAGAACCAACCAAAAGGTGGCAGTATTCACTTTTAAAAAGGATGTGAGCAGCAACTTACTCAGTGGCTCAGTCCAACGAAGACAGGGGGGTAGTGCAATTCAGTTTTACTCTCTCTGTGTAAACATACTGAATTGAATTTTTTTTTTGATCAGTCGCGGACATTACACGAAATACACTTTGACACAAGTTCCTAGCGTTCCCCAAATATTGTATTTGTAGCTTCCGCATTCCCTTTGGTCTTTATGCTCACAAATAGCCTCGGACTGAACAGAATTTCATGTGCGTTGAATGACAGCACTGTGATGTTATTGTACACTGTCCATTTACAGCATGGCCTTCTGTTATGGTGAACAAACCCCACCTTTCTGTGCTCGCGCCGTTTCTCCATAACCAAATAAGATTCATTTGTCTGTCTGTACAGCTCAGACCGCAAAGCATTACTTGCTTCCTCATTCACACAATGAAAGGCATTCAAATGAAAACATATATGCCACCATGCAAACCATCTGTCACCACAGTAAATACAACAGCAAACTAGCAAGTGAGAAAGAGCATGCGAGGAAAGCTTTTATTTGTAATGCGGGCTGACATTTCAGTACTGGTTTATCAGCATACAGGTGACTGCACACACAGGCAGCAGTTCCTGCAGTGAACTATCGCAGGTTCCGCAGCTAGAGGGTGGATTCACACTCGGGTCCAAAGTCCAATCTCCTAAGATTTTTTTTAAACAGTGCATGTTATGCATTATTTTAAAAAAAAACAACAACCGAGAAGTAGAAGCCAACAGTTTGTATGCGTTGTGCGTCCAAATCTATTGGGACTAGATTACGTCTGCACATAGGGAAATGCTCTTAATTTGATCGCCATGACACAACACCACTGGTCTTTTCTAAAATCATTTTGAATTCATTCCAGCAATGGAAACACCTCGCGTGCTTGTGATGCACTCTGTTGCTTGAAGCTTTATCACATGATTAAAAATTGATATGAGAAACTCATATTATATTGTAAAGAACTCCCCTGCACTGCTAAACCTGGTTCATCGCCAACACTCAACAAACCAGTAAGCAAACTCACCAAATAAATTATTATAATTAATAGTTACAATAGTATAACTGATAATTAATTGTCCTAATTGTAATGAACAGTACAAACACTTTGGCTGAACCCAGGGTGGATGGCAGTGAGAAATTTTAGGATCCGTTTGATGGTACCATAAGGAACACATGTTTTCTGAGCTCAGCAATATGAGAAAATGAAGTAGTTTTATTGTGATAGGTCTGACAGCAAGATGTTCCTAATAAGTGGCCACTGCATGTGGGTCAATTACATTTTGTTCATAAGAACTTCTAGGGCTGCCAATATAAATCTGACAGGTGTTTTTGAGAAGAAAAAAAAGTTTATTGTCTTATGAAGATTTTTTCTCTTTGAATAATTTAAAGGTTGATTTAAAGGTTGAAACGTGATATCTCTCATATTATGAGTGTAAGATAATGCTGATAGACAAACAAACATTTGTTCATAGTCTGTTTTGATAATATTTACCAAGGGTGTCAATATTTCCGGAGGGCAGCGAAATGCAGTAATCTCTAGGATTCTACTAGGATTAGTAGAGCACATCGCATCCCAATTTTTGGTACTTTAACACTGTGCATATATGTTAAATTAAATCTTTATTTCATTTTTTTACAAGAACAATGCACATCAATCAACATTATTGCAAATGTGCAAGAATTAGCCAGCTGCAAGTCACAAGTCATGATGGAGAATAATTCAGTTTTGTAGTGCATGAAAAAAAAACAACATTGTAAAAATGATCAATTCTAACATCTAATGCAAGCTAAAGTGCTAACAGTAGACACGTGAAAACAGTTCCCACATTATTTACTAATGACCCCTGACCACTGAACCTAAGACGGAAATTGCAAAACAAATGAATCTCCAATCTACTTCAGCCTTCTGCATCTGAAAACGGTTGTATCTGCTATCACAGGGCTACTGAAATGATCATCATACTTTCACAGAAGATACATTTATCTTATTATTCGCCAGATCCTCTCAGAGATGTCCAAGGCTTAATGTGACACATCATGACATAAATGGTAGTAACAGCAACAAGATGTATATATGTACATGCAAAGGGGCAATAGCGTGACTCCTGGTATGCGGAAGTCAAGCTTCAGACATGCCAATACCAGTAACATGAGCCACCTGGACTTGTTTTCTTAAGTCACCTCACCCAACAGGCCTGTGTGCTTGTTACGCTGCCATAACTGCCGATGGGTGGCTACAGGAAACAAACCAGGAGTGATATAACAAATAACTTACATGCATTTATTATTCTACTGTTATTCTGAAACTTCCTACATATTTACAAACCTATTTACAAAACTAAGTACTGAATTAATGTCATTAAGTACCCATGGCACTGATTCATTTTCTGCTAATTGCAACATTATCTCCAGAAATGTTAGCTTGAAATGTTTTATTTACATTTTATTTAAAAAGCAGAAAATGGGGTTTGTTTTTAGGCTTGTCTTACTGCAAAGCAGCATAATATAAATTACATTTAACTGCGATGCAATATAATGTAAAACTGATTAAAAGTAGCAATTTTAAAACTAAAAGTTGTTTTCCCCCAATTCCCAATTTACATGCCTTCTAAAAAGAAAATGAAACTAAATGACACTGATCCAGTCTATTTAAGTTTTTGAGATGTTTTCTTTTTGAACTATTTATGTTTTTGTTCTTAGCAGTCAATCGTGCTTTTTATCGCTGTCAACTGAGGAAAATAAACATTAGCCGTGCCACAATTAATAAACTTCACTATAATTCTAACATATTTTCATTAGAATTTTCACCTTGATTAAGAATATGATTGCCCCAGTATTATGAAGGGAAACTCTCAGTCTCAATGTTTGAAAAAAAAAAACAAAAAACATATGTACCACATTTAAACATGGCTACCAAAGTTGGATTGGTGGATTACCAAGACTCCAACGCGTGTACTGTACACATATAGCATAAAAATAACCACACTCTTATCAGTCCCTTAGTTGAGTTGGTGAGTCCTCATCACAGAAGCACGTTTATATTTTACAGTCCTGATGATACCAGATAATCAGAGAGTTCAGTATGCATTGGCTGTAAAGGACATCTTGCACACTGCTACACTCTATGGTAGGAACTGTCTGTGTAAATTTGAATAATGGGACATGTAGTCAAAGCAGGATTAGCGGAGCTTTCCATGCTGCTTTTTTGCATGAACGGGGAGGCACATGAGGTGATGGACTCCAAAATATCCCATTTAGGGCATTGCGAGAGCTCCCGTTCCTGCCCAGAACTCTTCTCTGGACCCTCCGCTGAAGAGGCCTCCCTATCTGCTTTGCCTGCTTCAGAGTGCCAGTCAGTTCTGTTTTCTAAAATGGTCTGAAGATCCTGGTAGCCATCTTCACAGGGTTCCAGTGTGCACGCTGGGAAATTAGCCTTTCCCAGAGCATCTCTGCTGACCGCCTTGGCAAAGCTTTCGTATCCATCATCAGCTCTGGTGATGTTTCCACAGGCTTCCAGAAGCAGCATGGTGCCCAGGATGTGCGGGCTGAAGGATTCCTCCCCTGGAGGCGTGCTGGCCGCACAATACTTACAGTCCGTGGTCATTCCGGAAGCTTTTCTCGACGAATCAGGGGTTTGCCGGGTCTTCTGGAAGTCTGGACTGGGTGCCTTCAGAACCTCAACTTCGCTGTAGATGGGGAAAATGTCACAGCCCGGCGTGGGTGGAGCCGGGAAGAAGGGGGTCCCGCTACCTGGCAGCTCTGGAGAACCGCCGTTTTGCGTAGAGGTTGCCGACAGCCTGGAGTAAAGGACGTTTTTGTACCCTGATTCAGAGGAACTGCAAGAACCCGCAGAATCGCTCAACCCGCCGTCGGACGAGAAGACGCCGCTGTCCTTCGCCAACACGTGGCTGGAGACATTCTTATACAGGCTATCTTGCTCGCTTTCCGATGTGCTTGGAGTAGGCCTGAGTGGGAGATTACAACAGGGGCATTTATATGAGTAGTGTATCAAATCAGCAGCAGCATAGAAGGCTTATTAACACGAGTATCAAAGTCAACGACGGGTGGCCACTAACTAATTAAGGAAAAAATTAACGGCCTTTTAAAATTCTGGGATTACACTTGTGGCGGGACTGAAAACCAGCATGCGCAGTGGACTCCCCAGGGCCGAGTTTGGGAACCACTGCATTAAGTAGAACGATTTGGTCAATGTAAGCACACTTATAGACAGACAGAGTGATATCCACAAGCTCACCTTGGCTTTTCCTCGGTTTCATCAATGGTCAGAAGGTCAGTGTGGTAGGCGGGTAGATCGTAATCTTTCGGGATAAAATTCTGGAAGCAACAATAGAAGGTAAGTGTGGCAGCATTGTGACGTCAGTGGACCAAAGTCTGAAGGCCTGAGCAGTCATGTTTAGATTTTTGTGACATAATCTTTTTGCATGCTGCAGCAACATTTTTGCATGCGTTAAACCGCTTCCTTGTGTTCTTGGAATTTTACCATCGTATCTTTGCACACCAAATCCACCCAGTCATAATTCTTATAATCTCCTCTCTTAATCATTGATAGGAAACTAATAAGCTTTTGACTTTCTGGTTCCTTCTCGAGAGATTATTTTCACTGAAATAATGTGTTATGACTATGTATCAATATGAATTCAGAAAGCAATTGTGGAATTGTTTTTTTTTTAAACTATGTTTACACCATGACTTTGTTGGGTACTCAATTCTGATTGGTCAGAAGGAGCAAAATCTCTCAGCATCTAATGTTAACATTATCTAGGTGATGGAAAGAAGAAAAGTAAACTACCAGAAGGCTGGACATCAACATCCCAAAAAAGACTCCATTTAACATGAAATGCTTAAAAATGTATTGATATGCCCAAATTAAAAACAGCATGCTGCCAAGCGCTACCATATTTTTCTAGAATGCTAAATGCCATTGCTGCTTGTTGGAACTATGTTTGTGGCAGAATCTACACTGTAAAACACAGTAAGTTCAGCTTACTCAAGAAAAATTAAAATAAACAATACAGGAGAACCGCTGCCTAACACAAATTGAGTAAAGCAACTCAAAATATTTCATTGTGACAAGTTAACCCAACGCAAATCAGAGTTGCTAAGATTACATTTATTAAGTTAATGCCACTTAATTTGTTTAACCTCTATGAACTTTTGTTTCATATAAAATGACTTGTGTTAACACAACTCCAATTTTAGTTGTGCCAACTTAAGTATTACCAGTAATGTTTACTTGAATTACTTAAATACGAGTTTAACTCAAATGTCAAGATTCAAAAACTTCAAGCAATTCCCACCACATGGAATAAGTACCGCTCACTTGACACTTTACCGTGTAAATCAATGGAAATTAGCAAATTTGAGCAAATTGATATTTCTACAACTTATCAACTGTAAACATGAAAGAGCTTGTTTTGAAACAATTGCATCACCATATCCAGGTTTATTTCTACTGACTCATTCTTTGCATACTATCCTGTACATATAATTTGCTTCTATAATGTATCATTGATGTCTGTTGTTGTATTCTCTGCATTTTGCCCCATTGGCCAAGTCTACTTGTAAAAGAAATTCTAAATCTCTGTGGGACTGCATGGTTACAAAACATTAAATGCGTTTTAAAAATTGGAGTTGGTGTACACTGGTTTTGACTGAAATATCAAGAAAATATTTTCAAAACATTTCTGACATTGCTCACACACAAACAAATGCACAAAAATGCACCAATGAATGATGTCATTTTCACACTTAATGACATCACATCTGGGGTACCACTGATTACAGATTAGATTGCCTTTCTATGTGGGTCCGAGTCTCGAGCTGGAATACAAAATGGCTTTACCTCGAAATTTCGCGGAAGCGTGTTTTTTATGTCATTCTTCGGAGCAGGAATTTTATCCCACCACTTAGCCTTGAGTCTGAAAGACAAAAGAGAAAATTACGTTTTTGTTAATTTTATTAAAATTCATACAATTAGCATTTTTATTGTTTCATTGTTAAATCTGAAAAGCAATCTGTAATTTTATTATTATTACTGTTGTTGTTTTTGTTGTTGTTTTTATTGTGCTCGGTCTTATTTGATTTTACCTTTGTGTCTGTATGATAATATACACATTGAATAATCTACGAATGTAGCATGTGACCGAGTGAAAAGTGAATCGTGTCGGAGCACTTCGCTGACCGAGTGAGGCACCAATAGAGAGCGCAGATGTTGATGACGAGCAGTACACAAAGGACGGGGATGACGGCTTTCAACACGCTCCCAACAGGGGCAGCTAGGCAAAATGAAAAGCAACTGTCAACACAGCGGTTCAACAAACGGTCGGATGACAAACACTTTGCTCTAACTTCCAGCCACAGAGAACGTTCCACAACGATCATTATAACACACGCGGCAGGTACATAAGAAATAACGGTTAACTAGCAGAAATAACGGAGCTTTCGCTGTTTTCGTAATGTGCGTGCTTTTACTGGACGCGCGGACGTTCAATGCGCTCCATGTTTGACTTACGGCTGGTCCACTCCACTTCCCGGCTCCAGTCGCTGAACTGGGTGTTGTAATGGGTGGAGTGCGATCTCGCCTTCACAACGTATTTGCTGCTTGGCTCTAAATCGCTGCCTAGTATTTCATGAAAAGGCAGAGAGGCACTTACGTTCCTTGCAGCCTGCGGGAAAAAAAAAAGAAAAAACCTTGGGTTATAGCAACACAGACTGGCTCAATATTTACAATGGAGAATAAAACCAGGGGTGGGGGAGGGGCCATTTGGCCACAAGGCTCTTCACTTCACAAAGACCATGCTACCAGAGTACAGATGATAATATAATGAATGTGAATGTCCTCGAATGCACTGTGAAGCTGAACTGCTCGTTTGGTTTGAGGCTAGGAAGCCATATTTACGCATCTAAGGTTTTGGGTGTCCGCGGAGAGAAAGAGAGGGGGCGTGTGAGGTTTGATACCCTGATACACATTTGATCAATGTGTACATTGACTGACTGACCATGTTGGTCACAAACCTACAACCCTGAGCCGACCTGAGGAGCATGGGTTCCCCCCTTGAGCCTGGTTCCTTCCACGGGTCTCTTCCTATCTGTTACCAGGGAGTTTTTCCTTGCACGGTTGCTTTTAGGCTTGCTCCTGTGGGGGTTTAGGCCAGGGTTGTCTATGAAGCACTTGTGACAATTGTGTGTGTGAACTGTGCTATATACATTTTGATGACGGTTGATTTTTGATGATCAAGCTACCAAGAGTTAAGTCTTTTTCAGGGTTTCAAACAAAAAATAACTAAAAAGATCCTGGAGTCTCACTTCTTCAGTGTTCACTTCTGTGCTGTCTGACCTCACAAATAATTCAAATGCAGCTTTATATGGTCATGCAATAAACTGGAGTTCCACTTCACATTACAGGCATTTAGTAGACGCTCATCCAGAGCGACTTACACAACTACACTTCAATGTAGTTATAAAATCCATCACCATAACAGCTACTCAGCAATAAGTTTTTCAAAGCAGCTAACAGTGCTTAGCTGTTTAGAAATAATTCTAGAAATAGATTTTTGAAAAGACTGAAGGAACTGGGAACATTATCTGACTGAAAACGCAGGTCATGTCTGAAACGTTACGGGCTATGACATAAAATTGTCCTATCATCGCCCACCCCTACTTGGAATGCTATCTGTATCAGACGAAGGGACACGCCTTACCATTAATGCTAAACAATCCATGGGGCAGAGTGTTCGATATAAACAAAGGGAAGAATACAAAACCTATTCACAAAGCTTCTGAGACCATCTCTTACTAAGGAATGAGGAGAATTCATAAGCTCAGAGAAAGGGCCGGGGTTGACCTCATTGCTACGGATGACATCTTGTATCATGAACCAGCTTACTCACTATCTTCACGGCAAATTTCTCAAAGAAATGCAGCAGGAAGTACAAATCATCAAATCAGATCAAAATGTATTTATAGCGCATTTCGCAAACAATTGTCACAATATGCATCATGTTACCATATTCAAATAAAGCACCATGTTACCATAATATTCAAATAAAGATTTTTAAATTAAAATGTAGGCTAAGTGTTGCTGATTAAACATGAAACCAAAAATAATATACGGACTAGTCAAGTATATATTTGGCTAATTGAAAGCCTCTTGCTTGTCTGGCAACTCATGAAATTATTCACGGGTGTGCATTTAAACAGCATTTGAATTATTAGGCTGGAATAGCCATGGTGGCAACAAGTGTGCAACCTTAATGCCCTGCAAACAAAAACAAAAATCAAGCTGAACAAAACAACTGCTTTTACTTCTTGCCCAACTGGTTCATAAAAGGAAGGACATTGTTAAAGGGAAAATCCCTTCCACACAGGCTTCACCACTTCTGTGTGCATTCTATCACAATTGTAATACCCTCGTGATTAAGGCAATGCCTATTGAAAAGCTTGCTTTTATTAAATGTTCCTAAAACATTAACCTAATTACGAGACAAATTGCTGGCAGCAGCCGTTTTCAGGAATGTTTGTGATTTTGCCTTAGTGACTCAGGAGTCCTCTTGACTACCAAAAACTTTTTGGCAGATAGGAGCTGGTTTTCTGTGAGGGAGGGGAAGTGTGAAGACCAGATGCGACCAAACAGGGGATCTATAAGTTACCAAAGGGGCACTCCAGTAACCACTGAGTCTCGTGAGAGACGAAATGAGAAGGGGGTGCTATACTCCTAAGGGACGTATCCCAAAAAATGAATAAACCCCTAAACGGGTAACAGAGGAAGAAAGAGTATATAAAGAAAATAAAGGAACAGGGAAAAAAAAGAAGAAAAAACGACTTCGACCCGAAGCAGAGAAAAAGAAAATGTCTTTTCAAAAACAAACAAAAGACGTTCTGAGGCCAACTAAAACCAGGGGGGAAACTAGTTAGTAAGGGGCAGAAAGGTTTGTGCCCCAACGGTGACACAATAACCCCTTAAAGCCGCCAGCCTCGGAATCTGGACATATACCGTCCTAATACCTTTTTCTCAAAAGAAAAAACAAACAAACTGAAGTTAGAATTGATTACCAGCCACAGGTGTGGCTGGTAATCAGCGGAAGATGTGAGCAACCCACAGGTGAAACAGGTCAGAGGTAACCCTGCAGGAATTCACGGAATGTTCAAGCAGGAACAATCCTCCCACAGGAACCAAAAATAACGATTAGCCGAGTGGCTAATCTGCAAGCTCGAACTAATCGTCCCCACACACCAAAATAACGATTAGCTGAGTGGCTAATCGGAATGCTAACCACTCAGCCGGTGCAGGCACAGAAAAATGATCTACCCTGCACAGAAACCGTGACAGTTTTCACACTAAAATGTTTTGTGAATTACTCTTTGACCAAAAACTTAGGAGTCCTAAAGTTAGGATTTACACGTCCATTATTTCTAGTAGCTTCTCCTAAATCAGCAAGTTGCTGCTACTTCTAGCCTTAAGATGTTTTTTTTTTAATATGGTCCCTGATTGCCACTGGTTTATTCACTTTTCGCACATGGCCTGTATTATATATATATATATATATATATATATATATATATATATATATATATGTATATAACTTGCTCACCTTGTCTGGTTCTCCTTTCTTTTTGTAGCTCAGCTCAATCTCTAAGTTGTCAGAAAGGCCATTATAGTCAGGGTAATTTGTGTTCCATGTCACTTTGTAGTTTCCATTTTCCATTGGCATCACCAATAATATATCAGGGGCTTTGGGCTTGACTGCAGAACACAGGAACACAGTTAATGGCAGCAGTATATTAAACAAACAATAATGATTCAAAAGACTGCATATCTGCACTATTATTATTATAAAATAACAATTTTCTTTTTTTTAACACTCATTTTCTGAGAATCCAGTACTGTATTTCATAAAATTTAGGGTGGATTCAGCAAATGTGGGACACTTTTTGGTAAATTCAGTAGACTATCGAAAACCTTTTTTACTTGCACCAGTGATGTTTATATGAATTGTTTTAAGGCTTCTTAACATCTATGTGTGGAGATTTTTTTGAAATGTGTTTTTGTATAGAAGATAAACACCCTTAACCATAGCATGGCACTCTTTCACTCAGTCGGAGTATTCAGGTGAAGTGGGACAGCATATATGGTGAAGTGGGACAGTCATTTCAAAGCTTAACCCATTAATGTCCTTAGTGGAAGTTTTGAAATTCCTTTGGTACACTTGTCAAGCTAGTTGAGCTCATCGCAAATCTGTTAAATTTCTTCAAATCGGCCAACGTATAAGGCAGTATTGCTTGTTTTTCTTAACATACTATTTTCAGTATTTAGTCGAAAAGGTTTCAAGTTTTTTGATTATCCATGAAATAATCTCTAGAAACATAAGTTAGGAGTGTCAGATTGTTATCATTTTTGGTACACAGACTCTTGGGATTTGTAACAGTGATTTCTTTCCATTTTAAATAAGTTATTTTTCACTAAAAATGTGTTGCTCTCTCTCTCTCTCTCTCTCTCTCTCACACACACACACACATACACACAAACTCCGATGCATGTGATTTTATGTAACCTCAGTGTATTTATTATGATGTTCTCATCATATGATACATTTTACATTAATTTCTGTATAAACTAAAAATAAAGCTTTAAGCACAAAAGTAGTGTATGTAGTGTTAAGTTTCTAAACTACACTGCATTTAGATTGCATTTGAAAAACAAGTTTGAAAAGCTGTACTTGAATTGCAGACAATTTAACCTGAACTAAATTCACATAAAGGCAAGGAATGCTGAACAGTTCATAATTTGTCTCTTCTCTCCCACTGGCCTTACACGCAACTGTGTTCTATCACTGGGTGGCACAGTTTTCCTGAAATGAGCAAAACATATCAATAAGATTTATGATTTTATCATACTTTTTGTGTAAAAAAATGTACTTATTACTATAAAAACAGTAAGATGTGAAGTACTGACAGACACCAAATAATCATCAGTATGGTTTAACCTAGCACGTAAGTGTATAAAACTGTGGTAAATTGTCGGTTTGTTACACCAGGACTGATTAAAACATTGTCCCACTTTACCTAACATGTTCAGCAGAAGTGGGACAGTGCAAAATCCCCCCTTCATCATAAAAACTCAAGCCAATATTACAAAAAAAAACATTTGTATTTTGACCCGTGTTTTAGCCACTATATTGCAGATCAAAAGAGGACGTTTTTGACTCGATTTTATTAATCAAGTAACCTTATCATCCCTAAGTGTCATTTCACATGCCGGTCCACTTACAGTTCACTCGCAATGATCAGTCTTAGTTTGACGGCTGACCACGCCCACTGTAAAGACGGCAGTCCAACAAAAACAATTGTTGAATGACAGTAACTATTGTAGCAACAATTCAAGAATGTTTTTTTTTTTGATCGGCTGTTGATTCTTACATGGCATAGTAATGCAAAGCTGTGTCCCACGTCTGCTGATGTCCCACATTTGCTGAATCCACCCTACTGTTTGCAATTTCTCTTGATAATTAGTCTAAGTAACGTAATGAATACAAGCACTTCACCAAATTCAAAGTCAAACTGTATCGGTCTTCATTTTTGTTGTTAATATATTATTTATATTCATTTAATTAACATTAACCAGTGTGTCTCTAGAAATTAAAATGACAGCCTCCGTGTTCGCCATTGGACTTAAATCCTACTTACTGTTGTCTACCGCAGTGATAATTGTTGAATTTATGACTTTCCCTCCTTCCGTCAGATTCACTCTGTATTCCTCAGCGTTAACAAACTCCGGCAATTCAACTGTGCATCCACATTTGGACCGATAATAATTTACATCTTCTTCAGAGTTTATTAAACTGCATTTGTAAGAGCTGAAGAGAAGCACATTAAACGAAAGAAGAAATAGGTTGATACAATAATTAGTCGTCTACATAACGGAATGCATTATACACACCGAGACACTAACATTTATATCATTAATTAATTCAGGTTTAGTGCTGTGGAGCTGTCAGCATTTGCTGCAGGGGCAAAATGATAGATTGAAAAAGTGAGAACGCTAACCACACAAACAATACACATAACTCCAATATAAATGCATTTGTTTATGCACCGTGTGCAAACAAAAGCGTACTCCGGGTACACACAGAAAGTCTAAGTGCATTATGTCTGTGTACGTGAGCTTCCTTTGTTTACGCACTAATTTGACGGCATGTGAGAACATGTTTTAACGTTAAAGACGGCTGTGGTTTGGCAGTTTGCGTTCTCGCCAAGAATTTGTTTCATTAAATATTTAAGATATAAACAAAATAAGACCCAGTATCAGTAGACAATGTAATCAAAATTCCTTCCAAAATAGAATTTGGAAACATGGAAGCAGCACCCGTCGAAATGGAGAGACATATTTGTTGATCAAGCCCCCTTGCCCCTCATCACATTTTTCATTGAAGATGAAGACTTGGATTTCTATTCTTAAAAAAAGTTGTACTTCTTCTTTTTCTAAAGAAACACAGACCGTTTAGCAACTGATCAAATTAACTTGAAATGTTGACTCATCCAGGTCTACGCGTCTCCGATGAAACCATGTGTTTTTCAACTTGCACAAACGGATCGACAGTACACAGTTAATTAATAAAGAAAGGAAAACTTACTCCATATTTGGTGATTGAAAGTCTAAGCTATATCCACTGCAGTTGAGGAACTTGTCGGAGGTGAAGTCGCAAACCATTGTTGTGACATAGTCATTAAAGCAATTTAGTTTTGAAACGTTCAAAGGTACTGCAAAAATAATGAGCAAACATACTGTAAGTGAAAACATCCCCGGAAGATGCTTTTAGTAGGCCTAATATATATAATATATATATCAAACAACAATGCATGTAATGGCATAAGACTGAATATAACAGTGTTATAGTGTGAAAGTGTTAAAATGTAGGCTGTTTAATAATTCCATACATAATGTCTAATATGCAAGGAATTAGCCTACACAATCAAAGAACATGCCTAATGTTCGTGATCCACGATGGTCCATACATTGATTGTAGCCCCCGAACAGTTAAAAAAAGGATAACTTACCACACCATATCAGTGAAACAAGCTCGATGAAAAACACGAGGATTACAGATGGCATATTTACAGTGTTATGTATTATCTTCATCTTGTGATCTACGACGTTTGTCCTTTGTCTTGAACAAAAAAGAAAAAGGAAACGAGTATCAATGTCAAGCACCCTAGATAGCCTACCCGTACAGGTTAGCGGTTAATAAATGGTCACATCACAATCCAGTGCGCTTCATTGCATATATCATCCTTATGGAAACGTTCGTGATAAATTGCGGTGCTAAAAAATTCATTAGAACGCACTGAGTAGGAAAAAAAAGTTCGATCATGAGGACACCGGAAATTTTACATGCCAGGTTACTGCAGATACTACCGGCAAATCTTGAGGAAATTTGAAGATAGACGGCAACGAAAAAAGTCAGTATCAGTAAGTGCAAATGTTACTCAGCGCTCTTACGATACTGAAAAATTAAAAAGTATCTTTCACTCGAATAATCTGCTATTTGGAAAATCGTGCGCAAGCACGCACAAACACGGCACACCATATTCCTGCGCTCGAGAGAGCAACATATCCACCAGCCTACGACGGCCAAAGTTTATCTATAAATCAATTTCCTTATTCCCATCCCAGGTTGGTTAAACAACGTATCCAGGCTTCATACGAGTTGTGCAATGTACCCGAACATGTATTATCTGTACAAACGCAAACGGACAATTTGAAAACAACTTACCTTCTGCGATGTTCGCCGTATGTTAATTATATTAAACTAAAGCCCATAAAATGTAATCTTGAACCTTGAACGCAGCGAGTCTTTTCTGTCGCGTGTTTTCTCTCTCCTTGGAGCGAAAAGGGAAGTTAATTATTCTGCTGCGATTAGGGGCGGTCCCAGTCTAACCAGACGCTCCAAGCATTGAGGACTCTAGGTCCAGCAGTCTACTTCCCACATGAGCGTCGGCAGAGATGGAGATGTGGTCGTTGTTGGTTTCATTTATTTATGACATACTGCAGTCTAAATGGCACAGCATGTCACGTTTCGTCATGTAAAACTATAATTGTGTTTTTAAAAGAAAACCCCATCGCCTAACATCCAATCATCGTAGCCTATCAACATCTTTCTTTTTTGACGATTTACGTTAATTCTTACTTTACTTATTTATTTACATAAAGTGATATTGAGCATAATGCATTTGAATTAGTTTCTGAGCAGATTGTGCCAATTGTTATATCCAAACATTCAGTCTATCTTTGTTGAATCTGCCTCACCATCAGGTGAGACTACCCAGTGCCCCTAGGAAACCTCCATTGTCCTTTCAGGCATCCACAGGGGCTGTGCCTTAAACAGGTGCTCAGTGTATTTATGATATGTATTTTTCTCCGACGTTGCTGTCTGGATCAGGACCTTCTGTAAACAGTCCAAATCTCTTAACTTCTCAGAAGCGTAAAACATGCGCTCTATTCATTCCCTGAATTGGCAGAGGTATTCAAAAGTGAATCAATTCCCAGCTACGTATGCCCCGTGGGTCACTGGGTCAACTTAACTCGAATGGCTTTCATTGAATAAATTAGTGAAACATACGAGGCGAGTTTGAGCGTATTTGGTGGCGCCTGTGGCGGCTTGTAGGATTCCGAGAATCTTCCCAGGATCATTTCAGATTTAGCAAACAGTATGACAGATAATGATATTGTAATTATATTACATTACTGGCATTTAAAAATGCTCTCAACCAGAAAGACTTACACAGTTTACATTCAATAAATAATGGGGAAATATTTATAATAGCATAAATATACAATATAGTAGGCCCCTATTTGTTTCAATAGCAACAAGCAATCATTCAAAAAAATATGTTTGCACCATAATCACCTAGAATGCTCAGATTGTATGCAGCACAATATTATGTATGCAATTAAAATATGCAGCACACAATAGCTGTTCAATGTTCAATAGACATTTTTTCTTAATTTGTCAACATTTGTCCCACATTTGTCATGATTAATCACAAGGATTGCCAGCTACTCAGTAGCTGAGTAGACGATAAAAACATGACACAAAATGGTCGGTAATATTCAGACTGATTTTGACATTCTCTTTAACTACCTGAAGAGGTTCCGTTGGTCACAGATTCCAAATAAATCTTGTGGTGTACATGATCGGGAATAGGAAAGAGACCTGTGGAACGATGAAATGCATCACTGTCGCAATGTTTTGGAAAGTGTGCTTCCCAAAAAAGCAATGCCGATTTTACACGCGTTCCCAAAACGATCGCGGAAACAATGGAGAGGAAATTCACAGGCTTCTGCCGTCAAACAATACAGATGGCGTTTGTCCATAATGTTTGTTTGCGTGTTTAGCCAAAGCCGTATTTTTGTTTTGGGAAATGGCTCCTTGCGATACAGAGCGACACAGTCAAAAAAACATTTTTACTTAAAAAGACAGCTATCTTGAAGAACTTGAAGCAGACACTATATACTGTTGAAATAAAAACTGAAGTCGAATACATGTGTTGAAACCAAAGTAAAATTAAAATGTGATGAAAAGACAAAAGTAAAAAATAAATTATGTGTAAGATTTATCTGTTTTTCCCATGGCGCGCAGGAACTGGCGCCGTGGGCTATGCATGGCAAATTGTGGTCACTCACTCACTCACTCACGGACAACCTTTGAGGGATATTTTGTGGGACGCATGCGCATGTGGTGCTTCGTTTAGTAGGACGCAAGCGCAGGTGGTGCCAGCTAATGTGTCTGCAGAAGTGGGTTGCGCCGTGGGTCTGGACGGAAACCTGCTGCTCTTTGCATTTGGAGGTAATGTGGTTGTGTTGTGTCAGGTGGTTTTTTGAGGAGGGGAAATTGCTGTGTGTCAGTCTCTGTCTGCATACACTGCCACATACCTTTGGTTTGGGTCCGTTGCCGATTTCCTCCCCGTCCCCTTTGACCTTTCGCTCCGCTACCTGACCCTGCAGCTTCATCCGCCTCCTCATCTTCGCTCTGCGGTTCTGAAACCACACCTAGGGAAACCAAAATGGAGGATCAGGGGAGAAGAGGGGAGAAGAGAGGAGGGGAGGGGTGTGGGAAATGCCGTGAACGCTGAAAATACTCCACACTCACCCACAGAGGGAGTCAGCATGAACGCTATCCGATAACTAGCTATAATTCACATGACCTGTGCGAAGACTTGAACTACTGCTAATGCTTTTTGTAAACAAACCTGCCTGTAAAAATATTAAATAATATTTCATTTACATAGAATTTTTCACTTGATTGATCTTGCATGGTAACAGATTATTACCTATTTCGTGTTTGGGGATATTTTTACATTGACTGAAATATAGGGAAGACATACAATTAAATGGGTCGATATGATGCACAGATTAGCAAGAAAGTGCTTATGAGTAGTAGCTGGTAAGTTGTAAGTCGGAAGGGTAGATAAATGACTATTAGATCCTTAACCTGTTTCTTGATCATTTTACCCAGTTATGCATATCAGTTTAAACAAGATTTTGTTTTGTTTATTCAGCTCTGCCTACGCAATCTTCCTCAAGAAACGATGCAACCTTCTGCTAGAAATTTAAAGCAAATGAAAAATAAAAATAAATAACTAAATAAATTATGCAAAAGGAGGGCACGCCTTTTTGTGATCCTTCTCAGGTTCTTTGGCCATTTGTGCATAAATCTCATACATAAACTGCAGCCAGTCATTCGACATCCAGATCCCTGATCACACAATAAATGAAACCAATCTTCAATAAATCTTGAGTTCACGGCAACAATGGGGGAGCAACTCTTTAAAACATGATAGAAAAAAAAGAAATTAATTGTTAAGTGTCCAGTTCTCATGACCTTTTAATGACTCAAACTCAAAAGGCTTGATGTGGTCACACTTCACACGAAGTGTATAATCATTAAGCATTTGTAAAATTTATAACATCTTAGTCAGCATATTGTAACACCTTACTGATCCGGTACATTGGGATGGCTGGTATGCGGCAAGTTACGCCTTGTCGGGGCATGCCCCATACCTACAGTACCAAGAGTTTGCCACTTTTCATGATTTCCTAATTAAATAAACAATGACCACAGACTCTCAGCTATTTACCCTTGGGCGGTGTTTGGGTCTGTGGGCCTGTTTTCAATGTTTACGTGTTACATGTTACATTTCAAGCAGCGAGAACCAGTCTGTGGCTGCATTAGCCACACTCATTACCCTGTGCAGTGTGTGAATGTACACAGTGTCTTGCGGGAACCTGCACACATTTTATTTCAAAACATTCAAAACATCAAGATAAACATTATTTACTCCACCCGTCAAATTTATTCTTGATTATAATAGTTATATTTTACAAAAATCCGATTTTATCACAAAAAATAAATAGCACTTTTGTTGAAAAATGTGGTCTAGCAGAGGTAACTGGCAAATATGAATCATACATGCTGTCTATATTGCTTGTAATTGAGACAACATCCATGAAGTATTTTTACACAAATTGTTAGGCTGTATTGTTTTAAAACCCCAATAATGTTATGGGTGCACCAGACCGGTGAACATTGGGTGAATAACAAAATAAAAAAAAGAACACCACACAAGGGTTATGAAAATGCACTTTTGTACCTTCTGACCTCATGGAAACAGACAGAATTCACAAATAACTTCACATGTCCACACAATAAAGCTCCAAACCTGGGTTACTATTTTTTTCTTTTTTCCTGCCGATTACATCATCACAAATGCCCCAGTACCACAATCAGTAATTCTGCCTGTTGGAGATTTAGCTACATCAGCTCATGACAATATCAGATATTGAAAGTAGCCAATTGCTTGAAGAATACTAAGACACACATGCAGAATGGACATCCAAGATGAAAAAAACAGGGACAACTTACTTGAAATAATATAAGAAAGTGAATAACACTGCTTTCGAATAGAGTTGTTTGATTTGTGTGAGCTAAGATTGACAAAATTGTTTGTTGCCCTTATTTTGATGTCAGTACTACCACTACTACTACCACAACAACAACAACAACAACAACAAACAACAACAGCAGTAGCCATACCTGGATTCTAGCCTCGATGAGGTCCAGCCGAAGAGCTAGCACCTCTCTCATGGAGATGTCTGGGTAACGCATGCTTTCGAAGGCCTTCTCCAGCTCCTCCAGCTGCCAGCCACTGTAGCTGAAAACCCCATATACACATCCAGCAATGTAAAAACATTTTGTCCCAAGTCAAAAAGACATAACATACTTATCTCATTTCAAAGTGCATATCTTTGAAAATATCATATATAAAGTCTATTCATGGGGTTTGTTTAGGAAAAGCTGAGCTTTGTTAAGGTTTTTCAGTTAACATTACAGACTTTTTATGATGCGCACACTTTCTGTAAAACGAGTTGTTTGTAACTTGCGTGGTCGTTGCTTTCAGATTGTGTCCATTGCCAGTTTTAGGACTTCAATCGCTGTAACAGCTGAAAAAGAACCATACAAGGGAATAACAAGTACATTTTAGGAATTTCCATATTTAAAATAAATTGTGTGAATGCATAAATTAGTAAACTAACACAAACGGTTGATTAAAACTTCAAAAATCTGCCTAATCACCGTGCCAAGAGATTAAACTGACTTCTTATTGTTATTTAAAATATATGACTGGCATGAGAGAACGCACCGCGGGTGCGGCATCATTCATTCCACAGTCGCACGCAGCCCCGCGACATGCATGACTAATAACCCCACTGCGCCGCGGCGATAAAGCCTCGTCGTCACCTCCGCCTCGACCGGCTGGAGAGCCAGGCCGGCTTTGATCGCTTCCTACAGGAAACGGACAGCTGGGCCGCACCGTGCTCTCCGCTCGCGGCCGGTGAATCACGCTCCTGCCAGGTTCTAACAGCGACCCGACCGGCTGAGACGCCGACTTCTCTTGACCGCAAGGTTTTGTCAAATACAGCTGTTCAAATACAAAGTTGGAGCTTTGTAAACATATCAATTTCCTTGACATTTACGTGCCTACAGTTGATTCCTCCCTCACCCCTCCTCCCCCCCCACCCCCCAAAAAAAATGCTTGAGATGATTTATCGTGTATCAGCATGAGCTGGATTTGTGAGAAACTGGTGAATTGATCACAAACCAATGGAAGACATACATTAACATTTAAGAACTGATTGAATGAGACATTTGGTTTTAATTGATATCTGAAACAATGGTTCATCATCTTGTTACCTTTATGGTTTCAGCATTAGGGAATTCCCTGGCCTAGGTATTAAAACTGCTCTTTAATGAAAGCAAAATAACACAAAGAACACAATATACTTTAAAATCCAGATAGCCTACCATGGCAACAAAACAAGGATAAGGCATTTCAAAACCTGACAATCAAAGACAAACCAAAACATTACTAAGAAGGACAGCACTCACAGCACTCGGTGGTGAGGGCATGTCGGTTGCCCTCCAACTGCTGAACACAATAATGACACAAGCAAAAATTATACCGCAACTCGTGGAAAATAGAGGGCTAATACTGATGTCAGTTCTGTGTAATGGCATATTCTTAATTGCCAAAAAGGAAAGCAATATGAACAAATCGATGACGAGTGCATTAACAAGGCATTCATAGGAGGTAATTGTTTTAGCTAGGGCATCAATAGAGGATGTGTAGGATCTTTGTTCATCGGCAGTAATGCTGATCCATTAACTGACATGAACTAATGCCTTGTTTATGAACATATCATAGACCAATGCATAAATAATAAAAAATGCAAGCCAACCACAAATGCATGTACAAAGATTATGTAGTCACTTTCTTCAAGGTTAGCAAAGGTATGCATACATATGCAAACCTAATTGTGTGTCCAGTTGTATATGCAGATGAGAAGGGCCTATACAGACAATGATCTACTATTTGAGACAGCAGGCCTCGACAAACTTCAAATATTTCCTTATCTGGCCTCTACTTAACCCGGTCCCTTCCATCATTTTTAAAGAAGGCTCTCTGAGCCAATGCTGCTAAAAGGTACTGTCTGAATGTGCCAGAACTACACCGGGCGTAACAGTGAGTGATTTTAACTTTCACCGGTCCCTGCACTCATGCTAACAGTGTGTACGTATTTGTTTTGGATTCAAATACTTTTCTACGCTTTAGTGGTCTTGTCCGGCGTATTGGAACCAATCAAATGGTCTCAAAAATCGCAAAACCCCGCCTTCCGGTCATATTGGCAGGCTCAATTAAACCAGGCAAGACCAATAGAGCACAGAAAAAGTATTTGAATCCAAAACAAATACGTATTTGACCCAGGTCTGGTCTGTGTGTGCATGTCACGGGGCCTGGGCCTGGGATCTTTCACTAGTTACTGACCTCTCATCTCTCGGTAAACAATTCAACTTACTTTCTCCCTCTAAGGAAAGGAAGGCTCAGCTCTCGGGGATAATGCACCCGAGAGAGGGTGAGACGAATGACTACTCTCTATACGAATATGCACCTTCATAACCATCAAATATTATGTTTAAACATCGCATATTGTGACGTGCCCTGCAACATGTCTGAAGCCATCCTGGCCAACCGTTGTTTAGAAAAAATAAACACTTTTTCTGTACATGACTATGCAGCTCCTGTGCAACTTATTTCACCTCTCAGCAGCCAAAGCCAGAACACACTGACAGGTGTATCCTTCATTCCCATTTCCCCGAATGCTCGCAATTAACTTCCTGGGAACCGCACCCCGACTCCCCTTCCCAGAACGTTCTCCCTCCGGTGTCCCTGAGAAACCGGGCTGCGGTTCCCTCCGGGTCCTCAAAGCACAGTGAATGCATTGCATATCCATCACAGCTACACTTTAGCAGCTAACGTGCCTGCGAAATGTCTTGCATGGGAAAAAAGGAGCAGTTATCTTATTCACAATGTCACGGGGAACTACATGTGGCTGATATGATCAAAAAAAAAATCTTACTCATGTGGCCAGTGATTTGAAAGTGAATAAAACTGCACGTGGGTCTGCACTTGGTTAACCCCAGAGCCAACTCCGCTTGGTGTGAAATACGGTCATCGACTCAAGAGCTTGGGCCATAGAATTCCCCTCGGAGCGGGGGAGGGGGAATTCTATGGCCCAAGTGCTTCAGCTCTTCAACCAACAATCCCTCCCACATCCTTTGTGCCACGCGTAGCCGATTGTGCACCATCAGCAAAGAGCTGCCAGCCACAGTCCATGCTGGCATGGGCGAGTTCGAGTCTGTGGTGGTCACTCATATGCCAAAAGCGGTGCTTTTGCAGAGTGAGCTACCCGGAAGCTTTAAGTAAGTAAATAAATAAATAAATAAATAAATAAATAAAAAGGCCCTGTCCACAAGACTCCCTTAATTGGCATCATGAGTTAATGCGAGCAAAAATGCTGGATAAAATTTACTTTTTGTTTAGCAAATGTTTCCTATGCTCAGAAATATGAGAGTGATATAGACTTATTGTAAGACCCAGCACTGCACTTCGCGGTGGGGATTTGGTTATTTTTCTGCAAGCCCATTCCTCTTTTAATGCCGTTTCTCCTGTAACTGTATTCAGCAGTCAGCGAGGGACGGTTAGTTTATTTGCGTATTGCCAGCAATGAGCTAAAAGGCTACGGTCGCTTTTTTATCGTTGAACCTTAAAAAGACACCAAACGCGATCACACTTAGAACAGAGTTGGGTAAACGCCTCTAGACTGAATTTAAAACTTTCATGCTAGCCGAGCGCAACTCATGCGCGGAGTAAGAGGAATCCAAACGATCTAAGTAGGGACGCAGTTGAGAAAGAGGGCAGGTGCGCGCGGCCAAGCAGCGGCTCAGCCCAGTCACGTCCTTCCGAGCGGCAAGATAAACATTTCACAAACGTCACCTTCAGCTTCAAATGCACTATCTCTTTTTTTTTTCTTTGAGACGTTTCACGATTCAGAGCTGAATAGTAAGTGCACAAAGTCGTTACGTATTACCGGGAAAGTGCATTCCTTGTACTCTACCTCTGGCCAGATAATAATATATTACAGATCCGAGACATTTACATGTAAAAGCTGGAGGGTGGGGGTGGGGGCTCCGACATTGCCATTTTTGGCATTACACAGAGGAGCTTGAATGGAGTTCGAATAAACAAGGACTGTGCGTAGGACAGACCCTTTCACGTACCTTATCGGGGCATAATTCTGCACAAATATTTGGACTTGGAACCCCCGTTCGGCCCCAACGCTTGCATGAACGAATGAACGAACGCACACGCAGGCATGCGCACACACATGCACCCATGACTAATGCTAACGAGTAAAACAACAGTGGGCTCCATAATGTTAGGGACAAAGATATTTGGCTCTGTACTCCTCAATTTTAGACTTGTAATCAAACAATTTATATATGGATGAGTGCCGATTCTCAGCTTGTATTTAAGGATATTTTTATACATTTTGGTTTCACCATGTTGAAATTACAGCACTTTTTACACATGGCACCATACTGTTTGGGACACATTAAAGAGCATTTTTATACATTTTGGCTTTACTATGTAGAAATCACAGGACTTTTTATACATAGCAACCCATCTCAGGGCACCACAATGTTTGGAACATATGAATATTTATGCAAATTAAAGTAGTCGTGTTGAGTAGGCCTACTTTGTTGCATATCCTCTGCAAGCAATGGCTGCTTTAAGTTTGTGACCCACAGATATCACCAGGTGCTGAGTATGCTCTCGGGTGATGCTCTGCCAGGCCTGTATTGCAGCCATCTTCGGCTCCTGTCTGTCTCAGTGGCAGGTTGCCTTACGTTGTCTCTTCAGCGTGTGAAAAAAGAAAAGAAAAGAAAAAAAAGTGAAGATTTTATTTACTGCAACCAGGAGGTTTGATGAGGAGCCCATAGCACCATCTTACTGCTGAATGTCTGGAATGCAGGCAATAAAACCCAGCTGGAGAAAACGTAGGGCCTACACTTCATGCGGGTAGAGATGGATAATGGTAAACGGACTGCATTTATATAGCGCTTTTATCCAAAGCGCTTTACAACTGATGCCTCGCATTCACCAGAGCAATTAGGGATCAGGTGTCTTGCTCAGGGACACTTCGACATGCCCAGGGCGGGAGATCGAACCGGCAACCCTCCGACTGCCAGACAAGCGCTCTTACCTCCTGAGCTATGTCGCCGACAGGCCAGAGCCATAGCTGTGTCAGTTCAGCGTGTTAAGACAAGGGCCCAACGCGTCGCACTTACCGGCTCAACACAGCTCATCATTCCACTACGCTAGCCTCTTGACGACAGCTCTTTGTGAGCCGTCATTCCACTCCGTCACGCGTCACATCACCACGGCCAATCGGTAGCCGGCTCCGCACCCAGAGCCCGCAGACCACAACCCGACGAATAAACAAAATGCATTTCAAAATATTTGTTTTCAGACATTGGCCTGCTTTGCGACATCCAAAAATAAATACTGAAGTGAAAAAAGATGGATGCAATGGACGTTCTATTTTGATGTCGAGGCGTCTTTGGAGAAGTTGATAGCAAGTTAGCACAAAACCAGCTTTACCAGTTTGAACGTTTCAGGCGTTGTGCACTTAGTCAGCGATCTTACTTATAGCTTATTCCTTGCTTACAGGTACTTTGTATTTCTGTTATGTCGGGTTTGCTATTACTATATTCATGAAAAAAAACAAGGTTAGGGGAATGACAAACACATTTTATGGTTGTATTTTACAAAGTCAATAAATAAAAATGCTGTTTTCAGTCCATTGAAATGAGGTTTACAGCTTTTTTTCTAGGTTGTTTTCAATGGGCAGCTTTAATAAATCTCAACACGCCACCACAGCTTCTATATCCACATTCACGTCTTGCCGCATTTTCCAGGCTTTCAATAACAACGGCCAGTGCGGCGTGGTTGAGTCATCTCCCGCGGGAAACAAAACGACAGGTGGCAGTGCTGTAAACATCAGAGCACATCAGCCCCATCATCTCTTAAGACAGCTCTGTCACTTTAAACGGATGCCACCGCACGACACATCGCTAAATCTCATCTGAGGAAATGCCTGTCATTACGCACGTAGTTCCTCTAGACAGCCAACAGGAGTGGAGAAAGCACTGAATCCACTGCACTCTGAATACGATTTCAGCCTTCGCTCTTTGAAGAGTAAGATTTTTCTGGAATGTTTTTTTTTTCCCAAAAGTCCAAGTCAGTGTTCTAGAACTCCGTTGCTTTCTATTACCAGTAGTGATTGTTACATCAGCATTAGAATGTGCAGGCAAGAACACTAATAACATATTTGCCATCTTACACCATAAAGGGTTAAAACAACAAAAGCCTCCTCCATTTTCCCTTAATGCAAACTGATTGGCAAAGACAGTTTAAGGAAGTACAATGATGGAATTTCTACTTCAGAACAACCACACATTCATAACTAAACCATTATAGATGCAGCTAATTGGAGATTGGTAGACGTGAGACACACTTGAACAACAAAATTCTGAGGAGACTTATAGGAGCATGTCATTGCAAAAAAACCTGGCTTACATAAAGCGTTATATAAGCAATTACGTTTAATAGCCAATATGTCTCAGTGTACGCTGTTTCACCCCAGACAATTCATCTGTTGGAATGCATGCAAGAGGGTACAGACATCAGCTGCAGTAATCAAGTGGATTAAAGGATTAAGGGATCTCTATTTCTCTCTAACTGGCCCCCATGCTCAGTCGTGGAATGGACTCCCTAACCAACGATTGGCTATAAATGGAAGTTTTCTGTACGGCGATTGAATAATCTGGACCAATAGCTCTTTGTCTCTGAAAACTATATAAACTCATGTATTGGACCTAATACTGTCGAAGACTGTACTTGTACCTCTTCCCGACCGGTCCTTTTATTAAAATGTCAAAAGGAGTTCTTTACTGTCGTTTGTCATCCTTATCTTCAACGCCATAATTTCTGTTTTGAAATTCCTACGGTGGCAAGGCAGTCATGGCACACTGGTTGCCAGGGCGATTGGTATTCACTCCATCAGTTTGACAGCAACAACAATGAACAATACCGAAATGGCAACCAAATGCCGAAACACCGAGTTGAATTACCTGTTCTTCTGCTGTGTAGCCTATACTCAAATAAAAAAACCACCTAAAACTGTCACAGAGAATGCAGCTGACCAAAAACAAAAAGTACACACGATATGTTTGCGAAACATCACGGTCCATTTAAGTTGAACCAAATTAATATGCAGCGTTCAAAGTCTAGCTGTTGGCCGAAACAAACGACCCCATAAACCAGGGGTGTGCAGCAATTTTAAATGATTTTAACCAAATGAATTAAATCACTAAGTTATACATAAAATTAATATTTCTGCCTGTAAATATATACAAATATATATATTTATCAGAAAAGTCCTGATGATCTCAATTTATACCCATATGGGTACAATATCATTATTACATCAGTTGCATATTTAATTTAATCCATCCATCCATTATCTAACCTGCTTATCCTGGTCAGGGTCGCAGGGTCATTATGCTGAAGCCTATCCCAGCATGCATTGGGCAAGAGGCAGGAATACACCCTGGACAGGTGCCAGTTCCCCCCGCATGCACAAACGGATGCAAGCACACACAACATTCACTCATGCGCTCATACCTTGAGTAGGTAAGCAGAGCTAACCCTAGGTATATACCTAGGGTTAACCCACATATAAAACTAATCTGCACATTTTTGGCTGGACCGCAACAGCGGGGCCAGCCCTACAAACGCAAATGTCTGGGACTGAGTGAGTGAGTGAGTGGTCGGCCGGATCACATGGTTTTGATCTGGTCTTCTTGGACTGTGGGAGGAAACCGGAGTACCTGGAGGAAACCCACGCGGACACGAGGAGAACATGCAAACTCCACAAAGATAGGCCCAGGCCGGAATTCCAACCCAGGACCTTCTTGCTGTGAGACAACAGTGCTACCCACTGCACCACCGTGCCAACCCCACATAATTTTAACGTCCACCCAAAAACATCTTCACAAAAGCATTGCTCATACGCATTCTTTCTTAAGTTAAAGGTTGAGTTCCTCTATTCTGGACAATTACTGCCCCATTTCAAAATACTGAGACACAAGCAATGTGGTTAACACTCAGACCTTAAATCTGAGCATAGTGCCATGGCAGAAACAAATAAAGTCGTCATTGATGTTTTGTTTTTGTTTGTTTGTTTTTTAAGCGGCAGACAATAAAGAAAACCCCATGTTTCATTTTTATCAAAAGAGCTTGACAACCTGCTGACCTAGAGACTACACAGTATATATTTTTGTGTAACAAAGCGATATGCAGCTTTTTTGTGGGTTCAAAATTGCTTCCAGGACAAGTTACGCCACATGGCACGAAGTCTTAATTTCCAGGAAGAACGGAAACCGCGTTGTTTTCAAAACACGGCAGATTGGCCTCCGTGTTGATGAACAATGTGGTTTCAGCAATAGGTCTGTTTCAGTAATAGATTACGAGAATTGACAGCATCTTGCACCATCAGCACTCACTTAGCTTGGTCCAATGGTCCTCGTCTGCCACCAAGAAGACAAAAACTTTGGCACGTATTTAAACTTTGAGACTCCTTATTGGGCAGCTCCCGGAATCTCTCAGCACTTCAAACGGACATCGCCTAAATTAAATTACCGCTATCGAATAAAACATCAAAGACATTCCTTGAAAACTTTTCCATTATCATTATTATTCTTTTAATTGGAGTTCTAATACAGCAATAGTTATCGTACACAAAGAATTCCTTCTAAGGGATACAAAACACTACTAAAAGACATTGACAAATGTTTCGCTTTGCGACAAAGACCGATCTATCCCTACAATCTGATCCCCTACACGTTTTCACACGGAGTTCGAGTTCCCGTAACAGAGTTGTACGTAAAGCTGAAAAAAAATAAAAGAAAACGGCAGATGATACTTGTGCCATTGCTTCAAAAAAAAACAAAAAAAAAAAAACAACCACAGGCTGGTTGTCCAGGCCTTGTTGACACGGTAAGTTGAAGACTCGGCAAACGGAGAGAGCGGAAAGAGAGACGGTTTGCTTTGGTCTTCTACGTTGTCGCTTCCATGTGCAGGACTTTCATGGACTCCGAGATCATGGAGCTGGTGTCGATCTGCCCGTAGATCCCCACCAGGAAGGCCTTGTGAAGCAATATGTCCGCATGTTCTGGGGGCGGGGGGGGGACAAAAAAGAATACAGACTTTATTATCTCTACAGTGGTTCAACAGTGCATTACAACTGGTGGTCAACGCTTGCGATGCGACTCGTAAAAGAGCTCGGTCTTCTGCTTGTGTTCAGCTGTTAAAAAAGTTTTTTTTAACAGGTTCCCAAACCGATTTCTGACAGAATATGCCATTTACGCTGCGCGTGTCCGGCTACACTGAACAGCGCATACTGCAGTCTAGAACGCACATTTCATTTCTCCCTCCAACAGACGCACACAGAAATGAAAATGGCTGAAGGACGGCGACAGCTTCACATAGCGTGCCTTGGCATCGGCGAACACAGCGGAACTAAGACGTTCCCAGGCGGTGCCTCAAAAAGACGCTCAAAGTCTTTTTTCTCATGAGGCCGCACAAGATAAACACAGGGGAATCCGAGTGAGCGGAGGGGATGTGGTAGAAGACTCCCCCGCCCCCCCACCCCCGTCTCGTGAGTGGGACGCCGCTCCGCGCCACTACCTTGGCAGAGCAGCACGTATTCCGGAAGGTTCCTCAAGGCGGTCTGCACCACGTCGAAGTTCCCGCTCCCCAGGCAGTACATGAACGTGGGAAGGAATTCCGTCGCCATGCTGAGCATAAAGAGAAAAGAAAGAAAGAAAGGGGAGAAAAAAAAAAAGTTTTGTTTTAGTTTTGCCGCCAGTCCCCGGGGTGGGGGGGGGGGGGCAGCTACGAGCTCGGCGCGGTGGTTACCAGGGGTTGTTTTGAATGCAGCGGAGGGTCAAGCTGAAGGCCATGTTGCGGCAGAGCTCTTCCGGCGAGCTCATCAGCCTCTGGAGATCGTTCTGCGGACGAACACGAAAACAAGAACACGGTGAAGAGAGGCGGCAAACTCCACTGACGGGAAAAAACAAACAAAAAAAAAAACCTTCCCTCGAAACGCAGAGAATTCTGAGCGTAAATCAACAACGTCGTCTTTCATTTCATTTCCATTGAAAGATGTCCTAACTTTGCGTTTAAAACGGCTTCGCTTACAAATGCGAAGGGCCGGGGTGCACTGTGGGATTGCTGGCTCCAAAGTCATCCTTTTCTCATTGGGCGTGGTCAATTTGCAGTATCCATGTGCTCTTCGATTTTCATTAATATATTTACACGGAACTGAACACGCTCGTTATGAACAAGCAACCATTAAAACCGCACCCCTGGATAACAAGAACAGGCAATGCCATTTCGAGAAAGAAGACTTTGGTGCTCGGGAGGCAATAGTGCTATTGCTCCGTTACTTTTGTTAATGAAGGCCTCAGCTTAAATGCGAATTGCAAAACACAAAGTGATTTCTAACCATTTTAAGTTTCCGGACGTCGCATTCTGAATTCATTTTATTCAAGTGGAAGCCTATAAAGAGTGGAGAGCATTCAGATCCCCACGTGCAATTATTAGGGCTATGGATTTCGAGGGCTAAGTTATATCAACACAAATTCCCTGTAGTTCACTTTCAAATACACAGAATTTGTTTAGGGAAAACAGGTGTTTTATATCCATTTAGATGAGCATGTTATTATTGTGTTATTTTTCTCATTTAGAAATGCAGGGCGAAGCCTTGCTGTAAATTAAGAAATATTTCCTGGAGAAAATGGCCGTCGGTGCCCCATTAAGAGCAAACGTTGCCTGAGCAACACTTACGATGAAGTACTGGATGACCTCGGGGCTTCTCCGCGACTTCTCGTCCACCTCACTGAGAACCTCCAGGACGTCTTTAAGAAGGAAGGGGAAGAAGGGGGGGTTCAGATTGGTACAACGGATTCACTGGCAGGAGAATGTTGAGTTCAGACCTGCTATGACTGATGCAGGAAGGCACGTACATAAACCCCTTCATAACAAACTCCTCTGTGTGAGGGAACACACAAGCACCATCTCCAGGGCTGCCAGATGTCTGCACTTTTATTCCCCTTTAATTTTATTACATCAAAACCCCCCATCTTCAATAGACTCCCATGATCATTTCTAAGACTGTTCCACTAATTCTCCAGCTCCTATATGCATTTATGCTCAAATGTCCCTCGTGAACATTTTCACAAACCCTTTAGTTTCTACGCCAGAGGGCATTTCAAAAAGGGGAGCCGCAATCTGACTGGTTCTAACAGGGCGTAAAACAGGACCAGCGAGGTGGAGAAAGGGTGTTACATTCCTTCCAGATGGCTCCATTCCCAGGAATCCAGTCCACAGTTTTGATCTAGCCCAAATGAAAGCGCCCGCATTCCTCCCAACCCCCTCAGCTTATGCAAAGTATCCTTCTAAAAAAACCACACAGGGTGAGTCTGGGGAGACTAGCAAGCAGCTTTGTATGGATTTCTAGTAATCCTGACTCATTTTGGAGTAATAACCGATTTGTTTACAGGTTTTTTTTTTTTCAATTCTGAGGAAATGATTAAGCCAGGAATCTGCATTTTTGACTATGTCTTCACTTTGCGACTATTAGCAGTGGGACCCGACGGAGGGGAGGGGGGTTTACCCCAATCTGGCAGCCCTGCTTACCTTCGATGGCCTCTCCCCTGGAGATCTTCTTCAGGTACTTGGTCATGTCTCCGGCGGTCAGTGAAGCAGAGGCCGAGATGCTGACGAGGGGCAGGGACCCTGTGGAGGGGTCTGCTGCTCAGGGAAGGAGGATGGGAGAGGGGGAGAGGGGAAGAAGAGCAGAGTGTGTTCATTCCCACAGCAGATGGTACAGATCATTGGGGCCTACAGTACAGCGTGTGTAATCACACAGTAGGTGGTACAGATCATTGGGGCCTACAGTACAGTGCGTGTAATCACACAGCAGATGGTACAGATCATTGGGGAATACAGTAGAGTTTGTAAAATCAGACAGTAAATGGTATTGCTCATTGGGGCCTACAGTAGTGTGCGTAATCAGACAGTAGATAGTACAGATCATTGGGGCCTACAGTAGAGTGTGTGTAATCACACAGTAGATGGTACAGATCATTGGGGCCTACAGTAGAGTGTGTGTAATCACACAGTAGATGGTACAGATCATTGGGGCCTACAGTAGAGTGTGTGTAATCACACAGTAGATGGTACAGATCATTGGGGCCTACAGTAGAGTGTGTGTAATCACACAGTGGATGGTACAGATCATTGGGGCCTACAGTAGAGTGTGTGTAATCACACAGTAAATGGTACAGATCATTGGGGCCTACAGTAGAGTGTGTGTAATCACACAGTGGATGGTACAGATCATTGGGGCCTACAGTACAGTGTGTGCAATCACACAGTGGAACACATAGTTACCATCACGGTCCTCAGCAGAGTTCTCTGAGGGACCGGTCCTCACAGGCAGAGTCAGGCCAGCCAACAGAGACTTCAGCTGAACCAGGTCAGGGTTTTCTGAGGAGAGACCCCTGGAGACGCACGCATGCATGCACGCACGCACACGCAAATAAAAACAAATAATACGCACACAGGAACACACGTTTAGACTTGTGTCAATCTCTTCGGTATCAAAGTCAACATTTAATGTGATAAATGAAAAAAAATTCATTGGAATTTCATTGAATTTCCTTTCATTCAAATTCTAATTCCAACTCTGTTCTGTCATTTCAAATCAAATTCAAGGACTGAAATTGACTGTTTTTTAAAATATAAATGAATAAATTAGACGTTCAAAGTGGGGCGGAGCATCTCCAACTCTGATATATCGACATCTTAAGCCGCGTTTCCACCAAAATTACCCGGAACTTTCAGTCCCAGGAACTACTTTACCAGGAACTAAAAGGTTCCTTCAGCCAATGGTTGTCTGCGTTTCCACCGGGGTCTAAAGTACCGCGAAGATTAGGCAAATTAGCCCACTGACGTTGTCGTCGGTCCATCTGTCATATGATTTCTTCTATAACCCCATACTACCACCGAAGTAGCCTACATTATTTTCTAATAACCGGGACAGCCCGGAGGGGTTTATTCCACTTATATACAACAGGTTACCAACAATGACTATATATGGTTACTTTTGTATTTATTGATTTTCATATATCCTCTCAAACACATTCATTAACAGCAGAAAACATGCACACGTTGTAAACAATTTGCTGTTTTATTACTTTCTCGTCCTCAATTCCATATAGGCTAATCGCAAAATTACAAGAATAGAACGAAAACTCGGACTGGCGTGAACATTAAAATTAGCAGGGGTACAGCCACCGTTTGCTTTCCTTCGAAGTTACTGCTAGCCGAGCAGCGAAGTGTGCCCTCCAGATGCGAACCATGCACCATAAATTAGTCCATAGTCTTCCTGGTCTTTTCGTGGAATTGAAGAATGGCAGTAAAATGGAGTAAAATTACGGCAGTCTGAAAAAGCTGAAGGGACGATTACTAGAATTAACCTGTTATTTTACCCTGACAAAAAGTGCGGAAGGCGATTTCCAGTTTGCTTTTACTGTATCACCAATGTTAATTACGCAGAACTACCGCATACCTCACATAACTGTATCAAACGTTTTGAGTCAATTACAACGGGCTAACAAAGAAAATCCGGAAGAAAATATTCAGCAACCGAATTAATCCGTTTGAATGTTTTGGTAGCCTACGTAATATGCTGTCCCAGCATGAATGCTTAGCATTTTATAAAACGAATACTAAAGCAAGAAAAGAACAGAAGAGCACACGTTATAATTCCAAGACGTTGACAGGCTATAACCAAAAGTAGGCTACTGCGCCGCATAACATACAAGTTTGATTTGAAGTTATTATGAAAATAAATTGGTTTGCCGCTGCATATTTTCAAACATAGCGGGTAATGGCGGAAAATAAATACAACACAAATGCTACGAGTACTCGACCAATCAGAAATGTTCAGCGCTGCAGGCTCCACCCAAAGGTTCCTGTACTTTCGGAAAGTACTACCCCCGAGCAGGAACGTTTTGGGGGGTAAAACAAAGCCCCCAGAACTAAATTTAGACCCTAGTTCCTGCGGTGGAAACGCACTGAGTTCCTCAAAAGGTTCCTAGTTCCGGGGTATAGTTCCTGCGGTGGAAACGCGGCTTTATTGGATACTATCACATTATTGTGTACTTCGGCACATTGTCTTATACATGCGCATGTACAAATTACTGCTATTGTAGTTAATTTAGTAGCCTTGCAGATAGCTTTGTTTGTAATAAAGGAAGCTAACAAGGCTATCTACCTAGCTAGCTTGCATTTGTGAATATACACTAGATAGCTAACATTAGCTATGTATATACTGTAGCGTTTGTTAGCTAGTTAGCTACCCAAATATAGCTAGCTTGTGAAATGACAAAACAACATAAAATTTTGTTCAATTCCTATCGAGCAAATGTTGTACTTTTCTAATGTTGATGTTTGAATGTGCTATGAAGATCTGGTTGCTCTTACGCATGCAACATTACAAGCACATCAGTTATATTTTCCTGCAAAATAGTTCCATCTAGCTAGGTGAGCTATTAGTTAGCTTGCTATTTAGCTACAGTGACTTATTTGGATTGCCGGACTCACTGCAGGACGTCGGAGTGCTTCTGCAGGTACGGCACGGCCGCGCCAGCGTCGTGGGTGATGTACCGCTGAATGAACAGCACGAACTTGCTGATGAACGGCGACAGCTGGCGGGAGTACTTCCGGAAGTTCTGCAAGGTCAGAGGACGCAGACAACGGTCAGGAGTGGGGGGTGAGGTCCGGGAAACGCACCACGGCAACGGCGACAGAGGGACTGAAAAGTCTGAGTGGACTTGATGTCGTACCCATACGAGCTTCTCCGAGAAGACGACATTTTAAGCAGCCCGGTGGCTACTTAAAACGCAGCCGTAGCCGTGATTATGCCCGCAAGACAGGGTCGGGCTACAGGTCAACAGCGGAAAGGAGTTTAAGAAACTCTCAGCCAAACACTTCTAAGAGAGAGGGACATTACAAACATCTGCTTCCCCCACTCACATTTTAACACAAGCGTTCAAATGCATTTTTTCATAACTGAAAAATTTTAGAAAAAACAATTCACCACCCATTATATACATTTTTGAACTGAAAACGAACCGATGCAAACCGATTTAAAAAAAAAAAAAAAACGACCTTCCGCGTGAGCGGCTGCCCCACCTGCAGGACCTGTATGAAGGACAGCAGTGAGTCCTGCAGCGCCCTCTGGTGGTCGGCGTGGAAGACCAAGGGCTGCAGCAGCTCCAGGATGGCCAGCACGTCGCTGAAGAAGGTCAGGTGGTTCTGCTGGCGGAACTCCTGGAAGTTGAGGTGGATGCGCCCGTGGAGCAGGGCCGCGATCATGGGCAGGTGCCTGGAAGGCCGGCGACACACAACGTTAGCGGCTTCATTCACATCAGGTCGCACGCACTGCTGCGGTGTGCTAGCATTTTATTTTTGGCTGTGACGGAGGTGGTGGCCCTAGTAACTGCTCCCTCACTTACTGATTGGCTGACAGACCAATGCTGCTCAGACTCACTGGGTACCATGTTTACATATGTCCATCCATCCATCCATCCATTCATTATCTAACCCGCTTATTCCTGTTCAAGGTCGTGGGGAGTGCTGGAGCCTATCCCAGCATGCATTGGGCGAGAGGCAGGAATACACCCTGGACAGGTCACTGATCCATCGCAGGGCACACACATCATATGTATGAGTATAAACATAAGGTGAACCTTTGGCGTTTAACGTGTGTAACTAACGTACAAACGCTAATGTATAAAATTGAATGTGTATGTTAATGTTTTGTTTGTGTATGTGCAAATTATGCTGTAAGGTCCAATGCTTGTTCATGTGTAAAGTATAATATGTCTTTGCTTGCGTGTTTAATATGCAATGTACCAGTATAAGAGTAAGGTGTAATGTATTGTTTGAGCACAAGTGTAACGTTAAGTGTACTATGCCAGTATAAGTATAATGAGCAGTGTAATGTTCCTGTGTGAGTGTAATGGTCAGTGTAACAGTGTAACTGTAACGCAGCGCACCTGAGCAGGAGCACGGGGTGTGACACGGCCAGCTTCCGGCAGGCCAGGTTGGCGTCGGACATGCGGTTCTCGGCCGATTTGGAGTCCCCGCCGTCGGCCAGCAGCGTGACCAGGCGATGCACCAGGACGTCCAGCTGAGAGACACGGTGCGCGCGCTTAGCTACCACATCGCTTAGCGACCACATCGCTTAGCGACCACATCGCCTTACACAAACACCAGCTACCAGGCCCACGTGTTTACCGGATAACGTGTTGAAGCTCCATTATTTTTTTAAAAAACAGGACGTTAAAAGACAAAAACACAGCTTTAAAAAGGACATTTGTTCAGATTTTTCATTTGAACCGCCAGGACAGTGTGGTTAAGCGTCTCAACGGCTGACGTCCCGGAAACGCCCAGGGCAAGTCGAGTGAGAGTGGTTTCTTTTTTTTTGGATAGTTGCCCGAACAAGTTGGCGCTGAACAGGCAGAACACGTTTGGCTCCACACGTACTCGCGAGCCGAAAGGGGTTTTTTCTTTCGTTTCGCGGGCTGTTACTTCGGGCGAAAACGAAAGCGCTTCTCGGAGAGACGGTGTTGAAAGCGCGTCCCTCGAGGGGTGAGGAGGGGCGCGTCGTTACCTTGCAGGTGCTGCCCTCGGCCGCCCCCTCGCTGTTGAGCGCGGCGTCCGGCAGGGTCACGTGCTGGATCACCTCCGGGAAATGCAGGTAGATCTGGAGCAGCAGGCTCTGGCACCGCTTACTCATCACGCTGAGGACGGGGGAGGGGGGGGGAGTCAGGTCACAGCGCGTCTGTGTACTAATCACACTCAGGACACAGGAGTCACGGCGCGTCTGTGTACTAATCACACTCAGAACACAGGAGTCACGGTGCGTCTGTGTACTAATCACACTGAGAACACAGGAGTCACGGCGCGTCTGTACTAATCACACTGAGAACACAGGAGTCACGGCGCGTCTGTGTACTAATCACACTGAGGACACAGGAGTCACAGCGCGTCTGTACTAATCACACCGAGAACACAGGAGTCACGGCGCGTCTGTACTAATCACACTGAGAACACAGGAGTCACGGTGCGTCTGTGTACTAATCACACTGAGAACACAGGAGTCACGGCGCGTCTGTACTAATCACACCGAGAACACAGGAGTCAAAGCGCGTCTTAAAGATCCCTTTAAAATGGCTAAATTGGAGGTGCGTGCTTGAGTAACAATTTAATTTCAACAACTCAACACTCATACCTGTCACCCCACTTCTTTGTGCAGTTGATCAGGTACTCTGACACTTTCTTCACACTTTCCAGGTCTCCGTGGCAACAGCTGTGCAGTAAGGGCAGGCGTGATTGGATGAGGGAGCAGGAGGCGGGGTCCAGGCTCTTCTTGCCGTGGGCGGAGCTTCGGCTGTTGAGCTCAGACTCGGACAGGATCAGGTCCACCAGGCTGATCAGCTCGTCCGGCTTCAGTCGCAGGACCGACTTCTCTGTGCGCTTCTGGAAAAACGGAAACATCGGGAAATCGAAGCCCCGCCCCCGAGAGAGCGATGAGAAACGCAAGAAGCCGCACGCGTGTGGCTTTAAACACGCAAACTCTAGAGGCACCAGTAATGTTACTGCAGATTTATGCCGAATTTAAAAGAGTTAAAAGTTAAGAGTAAAGTTCAGGGCAAAATTCTTTCACATTAATGTGCATTTTAGTACCACGTACTGACTCCCAAGGATCTACACAAACGCTTTAAAACTTTGCCAGAAAGTCAACTACTTCAAAAGCATATTTGACCCGGGTCTAGCAAGGGAAGCAAGGACATGGCTGTGCACGCTAGCTTTCGAAAAAACACATTTCGAAAGAGGGGAATATCGCAAGGGTGCGCAGAAACGCTCGACTGCAAGAGGACGAGCGCTGGCACCCGTCCAGACGTTTTTTTTAAATCAGAAAAACAAGGACAGAGGCAGAGAGCGTAAACAACAACGAGCGTACGCTTTCACATTGAACAGCACAACAGCCTTTTCCCCACAAAGTAGGAGGAGCACTTTGTCAAGCTCTTCAGGCCCATGTATAATTCACAGTGACTGTACGGTTGGCTACAGACAAAAAAAAAATATACGTTTTTTTTTATTTTTTAATTTGGGGTGAATTTCCCTAAAAAGCGGCAGCGTACTGGACGGAGGAGAGGCACCTGCGGGGTTTTCTGGTCCCGACCCTGCCAGATTCGGGGGATGTGACTGCAGGCCCACAGGAAGTCCAGAGCTGACGAGGGGTCCAGCCTGGACAAGGGGGGGGGGGCAAAGTCCAACACTTACAATCACACCTCATGCAAATATCACACACGCACACGGGCAAACCGCTCGAAACCGATTGGGGTTCATATCTCGACCGCGCGTAACAGTACACACCCTTCTTCAGCGTGACATTCTGCATTATCTGATCCAACCTTTCTTTCAACACTACGGCAACAGCACCCGCAGGCAAAGCAGGTTGGCACTCCCTGGACCAAAGGTTTGAGGTCTGAGAGATAACTGTGCCAATGTGGCACGCCAGGGATTGTTTCTTAGAACACGCTGGTGCAGTCCAGCACTCTGTGTGTGAGGTGCAACAGCATTCCAGACCTGGTGTGTGTGTGTGTGTGTGTGTGTGTGTGTGTGTGTTAGGGGTGGAGGGAGATGCCACTATTTGTATTTGTATTGGTTCAATCAACAAAATTATTTGTATTTAGAAAAAAATTTGAAGTGGGTGTAAGCCGGAAGTGGGTGGAGTTTGTTAGCTGTATAAAATGGCAAACATTTCTGATTAGTAACCACTGGCACTGCTATTACTATGACGTGAAAGCAATAAAGGCATGGTTTTACAATAACATAAATAATAATCCAGTTTAACAACAGGTAATTCTAAAGCTGTATTTATGACCTGTATGTTATATAACCATAACAGGCTTTTATAACAATCAGGTAAACAGTTAAATCCAGTTTGAAATGTGTTTTAACAAAACATCCTAAATGTTTTCTTTAAAACAAAACATAGTTACCTACCCGTAATCTAAATTGCATAGTACGAACTGCATGAACCCCACCCACCACCTCTACCAGAGGGACACTGAAGTTAATTATAAACTTAAAAAAAAGCTTTTATAATAAAAAAAAAAAATAATAAAATAGTTCCTCATCTTCATTATGAACTACTGTATACTACTCAAAGCCTCACTTTACCTGTATGTTTGATTAGCATAAGCTTGGATAAATTAAAGAACAAATTGAAAAGCTTCCCAGGGTGGGACACATCTTCAACTATTATGCTCTTACTCAAACTTCCCAAAGTTGTATTTTGTGAGGACATGATCCTCCACTTGACCTGGGAGCATTATGGCATCGATTTCTGCGCAAGCAATGGCCTAATTTCATGGATTACGAAACCATATATTGCAAAACTATTTTCAAGAAACAAAGGTCACAAATGAATCAACTTCAACAAAATATATCCAAATCCAAATAATATTAGCCAAATTCAGGAGGAGAAAACATTTCAAGAGGAAGTATTATTCGAGCGTTGCCGAATGTGCTATTTGTATTCGGCCCTAGTGTGTGCGTGTGTCTCGTGTGCATCTCTTAAATGTCAACATCAGCTGCTGGCTGAGAATAGAACTGTTTGAGCATATTCACCGAAAAACTCTACCAAGGTACAATGAGGGACCTACACAGGTTCACAGCACTTTACATTTTACTGAACTTTTACAGCTCTTACAGGCCTAGTGTATGTGTGGGGAATCAGCTCGTCACAGCTCCCTCTGCTGGCTGAGAATGGAAACGTCACACTATCGACACTTATTATAGCATATTCTGCCTAAAAGAAACACTTCAGGGCTGTTGTGTGTGTGTGTGTGTGTGCGTACATGCGCCCGTGTTGGCACGTGTGTTAGTGCCTTGTGTGGTGTTAGCTCACCTCTGCTCCCTCTGCTGGCTGAGAATGGCACTGATGCACTGGTGGAGGGTCTTCCAGTTGGACTGGTGGGTGAGCAGGGCCAGCAGGTAGGGTCTATAGGAGGGAGCGGCAGCCATTTGAGCCCCTTTGCCCTGTAAGGAAAAACGGACCAATGAGGCGACGCCTGACGCGGCAGAGACCACGTATTACGCCTGGCCAGCAGGGGGCAGCAGAGCAGAGCCTCACCTTGTTCAGCGCGAAGAGCAGCTTCTGCTGCATGTCTGGGCACACGGAGGTCACCTCGGGGTCGAGCAGCTCCATCCAATCGACCAGCAGCCCTGAACTCCACCCCGTCTTCGTCAGCTCCGCGCTGGAGCCGAAGAAAGAGAGGCTTTGAGTGAGATTCGTTCAGTAAAGGGCCGCGAGAACAAATATACCGCGCTGGCGATCATCCAGTGAATAAAAATGACCCCGCCTTTCATTCTGCAAAGACCGCTTAACCCGAAGAGCTAATCTGAGCTTGTGAGTTTTTCAGTCCATTTTATGTATTGCGGAAGAAGTCATTAAACTAGCGCAAACAAACCGAGGGAGAGAATTCAGTTGGGATATACCAAGCAAAAGAAACAAACACACACACATACACACACAGATATTTATACATACACTCACCAACACAAACATAGATCAACCCCCATCCCTTCCCCCAATTTCCGCTCTCCCCAGTTCAGAAGCACGCATTCGAAGTTACAGAAGTTACCTACATCACAAAGTCAGTGCGGTGTCACCTGCACCCATATATCCACAGGTAAGGCACATGCACTCCCTCCGACCCTAACCCAGGGGGAGCAGGGCCTTGAGTACGTGCGTTTACGAACGCTCGCTGGTTCTGTGCCGTGCGGTCTGCAGTTACCGGCATTGGCTGCAAACTCCCTTTGCAAACCTTTCCACCAGAACAGTGGGATGACTGGCCTTTGTTAGTTCGACGCCGACAAGCCACGTCCGCTACATGTAAATATTTGGGCCTCGGCGTTGCCAGATGGAAGCAGACTCCCCGTGCCAGCTGGAAACACTGAGCCTTTTCATGTTTGGGAAAGGGGGGGGGGGGGGGTTGGGGGTGGTTTGGACGAGATGGAAGAAAATATTCCCTGTTCCTTTCGAAGGAGGTCTGTTAGCTAACTCAACAACATTTCACAAAGCCGGTCCCCCCCCATGTGGAGAAGGAAGGCTGAGTCACCCTCGGTTACGGATGGCCGAGGGTTTCGCCGTTAAAAAAAAAAAAAAAAACTCCGCCCCCTTACTCTGAATCCGGCTCCGTTTTGACGGCCTTCTCTTCGGTTTCCTGGAGCAGCAGGGAGATCACCATGGCGACGGGGCCCGCCACGCCCGCCCCCGTTTCCGTGCCGACGGTCATCAGCAAGGACAGGAGCTCCTCCAGGTACGGGGACTTCGCCTCCACCAGGCCCTGCAGCACTGAGAGAAGGAAGAGGGACGCAGTTACGGCGGTACAGCCCGCAAAAAACGCCCGGCGCTAGCACGGCCTGCTAACCCTCCGCGTTCCCCGTTACCCACCGACGCTTTCGAAGCGGGTCGGGGTCCGAAACGAACCTCGCCAGGCGGTTCTGAGGCACGTCGAGTTTTCCTGGAGGAGCGTAAACACGCGGCGAGCCAGAAACCACACACGAGAAACGGACGGTGGCTAGCGCTGACTCACTTGTCATCCGTGACTCACGCTGGCTCGAGGCTGGCCCAAAACAAACAGAGGCCGGCCGCTGCAGCAATAGTTCACTGCTTCCTCCCGAAAGAGCCCAGCTAACGCAAAACGTTCTCACGGTGATGTTGCAATGTAGCGGCTAACGCTGACTAAAACATTCCAGGAACGTTGTGAGGACGTTTGTGCTAACTGGTAGTGTCCTTATTATGCACCCAAATGTCAGATACTGAGGCAACTGCACGGGGTGTACAGGCTTGCAGGACAACATAAACTAAGCTCAAAAACTAGACAGCTACACATTAACAGTAACAGCTGCTACAGATTAACAACAGCCGATTGCATTATATTACATTTATTTGGCAGACGCCTTTCTCCAAAGCGACGTGCAGTAAGGGCAGACTGAAGGTCATTGGAACAACTACAAAACACAGGTCCGATAAGATGCTCATTACTGATTATATCAGATACAATACTCATTATGTAAGTTATTCATAGCTATGAATTAAGTCCAGTTCACACAGTAAACATTACTCTGACTAAGTCAAACTATGAGGCATAACAAGCTACAACATCAAGTACAATATAAGTGTGGATAATACACAAATACTGCAACAGGATAACAGCTACTAAAGAGGAACAAGAGATGATAATGTTAGCTAATACTGACCATAAATAACTACAACTGAGCAACTGAGTAACAGCTAATAATGCACAATGGCAGCTCTTACTTACCAATAACTGCAACTAGACTACAACTGAAAAATGACCCAACGGCTACTACTGGACAATAACACTTTCTTTTCCCTGGCCATGTACACAGTTTAATGAATTAGTTTGCTACAGCTAGCTACACATGATTTAATGCTGACTGTTCCCTGGGCAACTGTAATGAAGACTGTATGTAGCAATACTGGGTAAAATTGCTCATTACTGTAATCAGCTAATTCGCATGTTTCTTACGTAGCGGGCTAGCAAATCTGCGGCATGGAGACGTCAAAGCAGGAGAGGGACATAAGTCAGACCTGCTGCAGCTTAACACAGCTACAGCGCTTTTAAAAGTCAACTGACTGCTTTGCATATGTTTTTTTTTTAGCACGAGGCTCCTCGGTTTAGTGTTTCGAAATGGGCTTGTGGCCCGTGAAGTGACTCTCCGCCGACCAGGCGAAGGGGAAAGGGGGGCGACCGGACGCACCTTTCCGGACGAGGTCCGGCTCGGCGTTGCACCTCTCCCCGGCCCTCAGGGTGGCGATGGCGGCCCTGGCGCCCACCTCCGAGTCCCGCCCGTACGCCAGCGCCTCGGCCAGGTGCAGGAACCCGGTGCGCACTGCAAAAGGGGGGGGGGGGAATGCGGTTACGACCGGGTCACCAACGGTAAACACTTGCCCCTATAACCAGCTCTGGGCTTGATCTACCAAGACTTCAGCAAGCGGAAAACCTGTTAGCACCCACAAAAACAATAACAAGACCAATGCAAAACAAATACCCGGACCAATCGTTGATTGTTTTATTGGTTTTGCGTGTGATAAGAGGTTTTACACATGCTGAAGGTCTTATTAAACCAGGCCCTGTGATTCATCTGTAACTGCCTACTTCCTGGATGACTTTGCACCTTTCTCCCCTTGCTACATGTACGTACTTGAGCCAAGAATGAGGTAGGAATGCCTGATAAAGGCTGTAATGCACATGGAAAACTCATCTGAACCTCTCATTGTACCGTTCAAACGGTACTTCTAAAATGCAGTTCTACTCAAACAGTTGTCACTCAAATTCGTTGCGTATTTCTTTGTGTATTTCCCACACCATTACTTTCGATCCTCTAGGACTTACTCTGTGCCCCACTTGCTTTCCAGGATGTGTGTGTCTACTAGGCTCATAAACTGAACGGCTACGTGATAAACAGCTACGACTGTGCAATACCCGGCAATAAGGCTCAGTGACAGCTTCTACAGACAATAAACAGCTACAACTGAGCAATGCCAGCTAAAAATGCGCAATGATAACTACTACTGACAATAACAATAGGCAGACACAACTGAGCAATACCAGCGAATACATCGTTGTAAGTGGGTACTGTAAATGGTTGTGGATGCTGTGGACTGCATGCCTAAATGTAAATGTAAAATGTTGATCTGAACTGTAAAATTTTAAACGTGAACGTAACGGGCGAGAGGCGGGGGGGGGGGGGGGACATACCGTCGCCGAGCCGGTGCTTGTGGGAGTACTGGGCCGCGAAGCCCTTGAGCAGGGCCTGCAGGGGCCCCGGCTCCACCGCCGGGCTCTCCAGCCAGTTGAGCATCTGCACGGCGGCTTTGAAGAAGAGCGCGGAGAAGGCCGAGTCCTGGGGCACGCGCCGCTGGGGAGAGAGGGGGAGGGGGGAGGGAAATGAGCGTGACGCGCATCGACGAACACGCACACAGTATAATGTCCAATGTCAATTCAGCTCTAACAGAGTGGGAACAAACGTTATCTGTTAGAGTGAACTGACACTGGACATTTCACTGTGTGCACGTCTTACATGCAAGCTATTTTTTTCAGCGAACAAACACTGGCATCGCAGGGCTGCGGCCTGCAGGGAGTGAGGTTGCGTGAGCCGAGCGTGCGTTCACATCGGAGTTTTAGGCTTTCTTCCCGACGTTCCGTTCCCACGCTTCAAGGTGGAATCTCTAAAATGGCGGGATGAAATACAGCAGCCAAAAACTGGTGTTTGGTTTCGATTTATCAAAGGGGAGGGAGCAATTACATTTCCTCGCTTCCTCGTTTTTCCTCCCACCCAACAAGAAGTAAATCCCACAATGCAAAGCTCCGCACGTGAATAAGAAAGGATAGGGTCATTCGGCTGTTTTGGTTTGTTCCTCGTCTGTACTCACATGCAGAGCACCCGTTAAGTTCACTTATCGCACGTCACAAATTTCATCACAAGTTAGCTCACTCGAGGTAAGAGACCAAGGGAAGAGAATGGGTTAAATGGAACCCAATGCACCCAGGCTTTTGAGTTCATGTTGGATATCTGGGCGGGACTGAAGGGTGTCTCCTGATGGGTTTGAGGGAGACAGTAAATTCAGGAGGAGAAAACAAATTTGTGAACGAGCTGCTGAACGGTTTAGGTGGGATCGTTTGGCACTGGAGCGTCGGGGGCCCTGTGACCGGGCTAGCCGGGCGAGCCTGGGCCTCCTACCTGGTACTGGTGCAGCTGGCGCAGCAGCGGGCAGGAGTGGGCGTGGCTGCGGTGCATGGCCATGACCAGGGCGCCCCCGTGGGTGGAGTTGAGCAGGGCCGCCAGCGCCTGCAGGAGGCGGGAAGCCACGCCCCCGGGCTGGGCATGCCCCTGGCGCGCGCGGGCCAGCTCCTGGGCCAGGGCCTGCTGCAGGGCCAGGGTGAGCTGGCGCGGGGGGGAGCTGGGCCAGCGAGGGTCCGGGTTCAGCGGGAAGAGCTGCAGGAAAGAAGCACGCACAGAACTGCCCGCTAAACACAGGAAATTAGCATACGACACACAAACATAACACAAATGCTAACAGCTTCTATAGAACAAGAACAGCTAATGATGCACAACTGATAGTGCTGACCAATACTTACAACTGTAACTACTACGGACCAATAAAAGCTACTACTGTACTGAATAACAGCTAGCACTGACGAATCACAAAGACTAGTGAGTAATAACAGCTACTACTGATCAATAGCAGGTACTACAGAACAATAACAATAACTACTACTGACCACTAACTATTACTACAGACTATTAACAGCTACTGAGCAATATCCATTACTACTGTGCAACAACCGCTACTACTGAGAAATATCAGCTACTACTGAACAATAACAGCTACTACTGGCCTATAACAACTACTACTGACCAATAACTACTACTACAGACTATTAACAGCTACTGAGCAATATCCATTACTACTGTGCAAAAACCGCTACTACTGAGAAATATCAGGCTCTACTGAACATTAACAGCTACCACTGAGCAATAACATCTAGTGGGAAAGAAACCTAGAGAGGCTTAACTACATACACTAATATCGCTGAGTGATTTCAAAGTGACTGTACAAAACATTATCTCAGAGGAATTGTTTCAAATCTTCAGACGAAATGTTCCAGCAAGCTTGAATTGCCATTATCTGTGTATGTCCGTGAATTACACTGCATTTTTAATTGAATGCTTGTGTTTACACTGCTGCCAATTCTGGCAGGGCTCTCTCGATAAAAGACCTCCTAGCGAGGAGTGAGAAATGAGCTTGCGAAGTCCTGCAGCTTTCAGGCTTCAAGTCTCACCGTCTGCACAAATAAATCAATTAACACCAGGGACAGAAAGAAAAAGACTTTGAGGACTGAGTATTTACCCTCGCCAATTTGTGATAATTATCGTTTGCTTGCTAGCTGAAGCAGTGCAAGCTAAATGACCCTTAAAATGGAAAATAACGGCACTAATTTCGCAAGACGACTGGCTCCTGGCAAGAAAGCCAAAATAATTGAATCATGTCTCATCATTTATTTACTAATGATTTTCTTTACTTGAGCAGCTTTTTCTAAAAGGCAAGAAAAAAGCACAGAAGTGTAGCTGTATTCCTTGCTCTTTTGTGCAGAAAGTATTTTGAGTGGAAAAAGTGAATTTGTGATGAAATAACCTGTGAAATATAATCACGTTCGTACCTGCAGAAGCATTCCGGTGAGATCGTCGTCAGGCCCGATGGCCGGAATCTGATTGGCTGCCCGCATCTTCACTGCGCCGTGGGGCGTTTCCACGGTGACTTTAGCTCGGTTCAGCTCGGCACTGTCTGCAAGAGGAATGAGGCAACAAGGCTTAATCTGTGCACGCGTGGATGGATTAAAACACTGTTCAGCAGCAGACACAGGGCCTGCAATCGCCTGGAATGCTTCATTTAACCCTTTGAAGAGTAAGGATTTCTGTCTCAAAGTCAGTGTTATAGAACTTTGCTTTCAATTACCAGCAGTGATTGTGACATCAGCATTAGAATGTTCAGTTAAGAACATTCTAAATCACGTATATGTGATATTACACCATAAAGGGCCACGCTGTGTGTGGAGAAAATGCATAATTTATACAATAACCACGGATAATGTAGGGTAAATGCACAGATAATGCAGACCCTGGGGTAGTAAACTCTTAACCACATAACCCCTGCTTCATAAGGCATGCATTAAGCATCAAGGAAAAAAATGATTTAATAAAACATAAGGACAAATGTAAACATAACACAAATCAAATGACGTTGGATAAACGTAGGCACACATATATATAGCACATTCCAAAGACAGTCAGGCTTACCTCTGCGAGGAGGAAGGGAGGCGCTGAGCAAGGTGTGGAAAGTGTGCCCCCCGGTGGCGCCCCGCTCGTGTTGCACCTCCACCAGGTGAGCCATGTAGTCTAAGAGGAGAGACACACGCACACAGTCTGTACGCTGTAGCGCACTGTAGGTTCAGAGGCCGGCGTGGCGCAATACGCCACACGTGGCTGACATCAAACGATAAGTACAATCTAGCATAATGGCGGGCGGAAGTGCCATAAAGACATGAGGTGAGCAGCCTGCATTTGGTTCGGTTCCATTACATGCACAGTAAAATATCCAATGTCAATTCAACTCTTAACAGATAACAGACAGCAGGTAGCTTAACAGATACATTGATCCCAAATGTTATCTATTAAGTGTTGAATTAACACTGGACATTTTATTGTGATGAAGTACCTTTCCCCAGAATTACATCTAGCAGGTGCTATAGACCAGAGTGAACTGCACAGCTGTATCCTCCTGAGAATTGGCAGTATTTTAATTTTTTTTGACATAACACAAATGTCTTGGATGGCAAACCCTTTTCACTTGTAGCACTGAAAATATTTTCCTGAAATGATATTTTATGTTCCCTGTAGTGTATGTTTCAGCATAGTAGAATGTAAGTTTTTTTTATTAAGTCCAGGCTAGTGAGGCTAGAAGGGCTAGCAAGGCTAGCACGGCTAACGGGGCTAGCGAGGCTAACGAGGCTAGTGGAGCTAACCGGGCTAATGGAGCTAGTGGGGCCAGTGGGGCTAGCAGGGCTAACGAGGCTAACGGGGCTAGCCGGAGGGGCGCTCACTCTTGTCCATGATGTTCTGCTCCAGGGTCTGCGGGTCGTGGGAGACGGCCTGGTCCAGGTACTGCAGCAGCTTGCTCATGCTGGAGACGGGGATGCCGAAGGACTGCACAAACAGCAGCAGCTGCTGTGGCTCCAGGTCCTGCAGGGCTGCGGGAGAGCACCACAGTTCAGGGAGGTCAATCACAGTGTCATTAATATGTGACAAAAATGTATGATGAATGATGAATGCATGGGGGAATACATTAATTTGTGAAATATTCATCTATGAAAAAAAATAATTCAGCAGATTACTGATACTTATTATTTTAAACTGATCTTCTAGATTATTTTTTATCCTTTTATTATATTCACCATATAATGAAACTATATATTCAAAAGGACATGAAGCAACTACAGAGTATGACCAACAAATAAAAACACAAAACAAGAACCGAACTTATACTGGTCTAGTTACTCTAAAGTGTCATTCTTTTTTTACTAAAAGTTTAAAATAAGTCAATTTGATCCAAACCCAACACGGAAGACAAACTAGCCTTCTGGAACCCAAAATTGACAGATTCTCTTCCTGATACTAGATTTATCGATTGATTCTTCAGAATCAAAACACATCACATTTTCTTTCTTTATGTTTAATGCCATTTTTTGATGACATACCTGCATCCACCAATCGGGAAACTTCTGAGCGGATCATTCTCAGCTTCAGCCAATCGGGCAGCAGAAGGGCTTCCTCCGAAGTGTCCACTAGGAAGGCGGTGGGGAGGGGCTTCTTATCGGGGAACCAGATGTCCAGCAGGTTGTAAAAATCGCTCTCCTCTGACGGAACAGACACAAGAGGGCGCTGTTCAGCCGTTCAGTGCGGAAAACTGTACAGGGGGCTTCTCTTCCCTCCAACTGGCCAGAGCCTGAGAAGCTCACGGCCACCAGAGGGCCTGTGTACTACCATACCAGAGAACGTTTTACAAGAACTTCATGAAAGCATTTGTGTAATTAATTTCATTTATATACAGTGCTGTGAAAATGGGTGTTTGATAATGTTTTCCTGCAATAGATGAATTTATCGTTTAAAAATTGTGTTTTGTGTTTACACAGGTTCCCTTTGCCCAATATTACATTTTATCCAAAGGTCTGAAACCATTCAGGGTGACAAATATGCAACAGAGGAAATCAGGAAGGGGGAAACTACGCATAAAAAGGGCTGCAGTTTTTTACAGGAACATCACACAGGAATGAATAATCGTTTTTAGAAGACAAATGAAAAAACCCGCCCGACAAACCTAGCGGGATGACACCAGCCTCGCAAGGTAACGGTAACAGAAATAACGGCAGGGAAGGGAGTGGAGTACCTTTGGGCAGCCCAGGGTGAGCGGGGAGGAGGAGCGTACCTTTGGGCGGGCCCAGGGTGAGCGGGGGGGGAGGAGTGTACCTTTGGGCGGGCCCAGGGTGTGCGGGGGGGGGAGGGAGCGTACCTTTGGGCGGGCCCAGGGTGAGCAGAGGGGGAGGGAGCGTACCTTTGGGCGGGCCCAGGGTGAGCAGGATGACCATGGCGTGCACCACCAGGATGTGCATGGTGGCCGTCTCGCCCGTGGTCCAGCGCAGGAACACCTGGTCCTGAGACTCGGACTGAAAAAAACACGTCTCCCGTGTTATGCAAGAACGAGCGCGGAGCGACCGCGCTGCACTGCACGGTTAGGCGTGTGGGCGGCAATATGCGCCCACACTTCAATCTTCGAACCTCATCTAACTTAAACTAACTTCTTTCTGAACGCCATTACTGAACCCCTTAGACCTATGGGCTTCTGCTGTTAGCCCAGAAGGGCTGAAATAACAACACAACCCATTTCCATATAAAGAAAGGGCACGGTCCAATGAGAAGGCCCGGCTCACCCAGCTGTAGAGGTCCTCCCCCTCCTTGGTCTTCCTCATGCGGCGGATGTAGGAGGAGAAGATGCTGATGAGGGCGGAGAGGACAGCGTCCGACTCAGGCCGGCACGAGTGCTTACTGAAGAGACAGCTCATTATGGTGGAGCGCTCCACGATGAGCCGCGCCACGTCCTGGGGGAGAGAAAGGGAAGGAGAGAGAGAGAGTGATGCAAACTGGCCAATCACAGGGCTGAATGGCAATGCCGGCAATGTCGGGCTGTTTTGAATACAATGTTCAAAGCGCTTTTCCAAACCCTGCTGCTAATAGCAATGAAAAAAACTAAATGGTGAAACATAATGCTGAAGGCACAAAAGCTTTTCAGTCATTCTAGAAGAAAAGTCCTTAAAAACCGTAGCTAAAGAGCTACAACACTAAGAGCAGAAGGGCTTGGAGAATGAAAACACGCACGCACACGCACACGCACACACCATGGATCGACACTGCGCTTACCAAGGCCAGGTCGTTGTGAAGACCCTGCTCCTCCACAGGTGCATGCTGGGACAGATAAATCAGGTAGGCGCTGATGGTCTGAGGATCCGTCTCCATGTGAATGGCCTTGGAGGAGAGACAATGTTAAACAACAGGGGGAAAACACAATGTTTAAGCCCCCTCACAAACCAGTGGAACAGTCTTGTTTACCAGGGGTTGCAATGCTCAAATTTTGCTACAATAAAATCCAAAATGATCGGATACAGTAAAAAATGATCAATATATTCGATCCAGCTAACACAATCTTGTTACAACATACACACACAACTAAAATGAGGTTAAGAGTGCATAAATGTCCAGGGGTCACCTTGGTCACCTTCCATTACCAACACATCTAAAAAATGACTTGAGGATTTTTCCATTTATGAATTGAATTTCAACGATATATATATAATGGGGTTATCAGCTTGCAGTTAGCCTCCAGCCCTGGTGAGGGCGCCGTCTCCGATCGCTAGGCAAAATAACGGCTGTGCTCCGGCCGACTCGGCTGACCTGCTGCAGGGAGCTGGAGGTCATGGCCCGGACGCTGTCGAACAGGGGCAGCTTGGACAGGTCCTGCAGGAGCCACTGGTACCCCGGGAGGAGCTCGGCGTCCGTCGAGTCCTCCTCCATGGGCTGGTCCCGCTCCTCTCCGTCCCGCAGGCCCCCTTCTGAGAGCACCAGAGACAGGCCCTGCCAGGAGAACCACACCGCTTTAACACTGCCTACGAAGGGTCATACAGGCCTAACGACTTTGCAAGCACTTCATAAGCACTACATAGCTATTTATAAGTGCTTATGCAAGGTATAGACCATTATAGGGCATTGGGTACAGACTTTCACTAAGTTCTAAGTCTTAAATGACATTACCCAACATGTGTTCATAAATATTCACACACTGCTTCTGATTGTATTATGTAGTGATTATAACGATGCGATGTGCTGTGTATCTTAAGGTGTTATGTAGCTCTTATGCACGATGTACCTTCATGGCCAGCACCCTCGAGGCAACCTGCGAGGAACTGAGTCGGCGCAGGAAGTAGTCCAGGACCTCACAGGTAGTTTGCTCGTCCGCTTTAGGACCCAGGAGTAAATCCTGCAGGCGTCCGAGGAGCTGCCTTTGTTTTTGCTGTCTCTGCGGTTGGGGAACAAACAGATGAATACCACTGTGTGACTGAGTGTTTGGGTTTGCAGTTATATTTGTTTTTGGAGAGAACACAGTGCAGTCTCGTTCAGAGACGGTTTCCGAGAGAAGCCACACACTTGTCTTTTTTTAGCTCTCTGCTCCTTGCTCTCTCCCTCCTCCTCGTCCTCCACGGGAGTGGAGTCATCCGCCGCATCGTGGAGCAGGAACTCGCACAGGCACTGCACGGGCAGCACGTCCAAGGACCCCTCACTGGACTGGACGAGGTCGGCCAGCCAGGGCATGGACTGGGAGGAGGCCTGGAGGAAAGAGCAGAGGACGGGTCATTAAGTCTTCGAATAGGAGGCCAGGTGACGGGGCGCAGAGCATGCTGGGAGACGTAGTTCTCTTGCCTGTCTCTGGATGATGTTGAGCAGGAAGTCCGGGCTCCGGCTGCGGCACAGAAGGTGTCCCAGGCGCAGCGACTGGTTGAGACTCTTCACCTGCTCCTGGACCAGGGGCGGGGGTCTGCGAGGGGGGCCCCTGGGGGATAAGCCAAATACCCAACAGTCATTTGAGTCCTGAATTCTGTCTACATTTAAATTACCTTGCATTCATTTAGCAGATGCCCAAATCCAGGGCCTTAAAATGCAGGAGAGCGTACCGGCCTTCATCCAATTAATATGAGCAACAGTACCAGATCTGGCCAACAACATTCCCATACCAAAGTGCGTATATGCAACCAGCAAGTGCACATGCATTTCTCCATAGCTATGACCCAAAATGAACCTGACAAAAGGTCACTAAAGTAAGGCCCTCCGATCTGAGCTCATTACATTTTTCCAGTAAGACATTATAATAATTTAATGTTTTCATTTTTTCTCCCCGTCTGCACAGATTGCAAAAAGTCCTCTTATAACTTTTCTCCAAAACATTTTCTCTGAACACAAGCCCTCGAATGACTCAGCCCTGGATTAATTTAACGAAAGGCTGGAAAGGAGAGGATCCAAGAGAAAGCCCTGCCGACCGGACTGGAGAGGACTCGGTGCGGAACAAGAGGACATCACAGCAGAGGCCTGTGAGTCATTAAGGATTAGAGCGCAGTGAATCAGAGCAAATGAGCCGTAACACTGCCGACCGCATCAGTGTCTGAGAGCTGTCCTTTGGGCATGGAGCCTGAGTGTGTGCGTGTGCGTGTTCAGGGAGGGAATGTTCCGGGAGAGGGTGTTCAGGTGAAGGGTATTCAGGGAGAGGAATGTTCGTGAAGGGTATGTTCAGGGACAGTGGGTTCAGGGGGAGCATATTCAGGGAGAGTGTGTTCAGGTGTGTATGGCCATGGGTGTGTATGCATGTGCGTATGGGCTTGTACTAGGCTAAGGCTAAGCGTGTGTTGGTGGGTGTGCATGCGTGCGTCTGTAGCTCTCACTGTGGGTCCAGGCTAGTGAGCGTGTGTGTGTGTGTGTGCATGTGCAGTATGTTTCTGTAGTCCTCACTGCGGGTCCAGGCTAGTGAGCGTGTGTGTGTGTGTGTGTGTGTGTGTGAGTGTGTGTGTGTGTGAGTGTGTGTATGTGCAGTATGTTTCTGTAGTCCTCACTGTGGGTCCAGGCTAGTGAGCGTGTGTGTGTGTGTGTGTGTGTGTGTGTGTGTGTGTGTGTGTGTGTGTGTGTGTATGTGCAGTATGTTTCTGTAGTCCTCACTGCGGGTCCAGGCTGGTGAGTGTGTGTGTGTGTGTGTGTGTGTGTGTCGTGTTAGTCCTCACTGCGGGTCCAGGCTGGTGTGTGTGTGTGTGTGTGTGTGTGTGTGTGTGTGTGTATGTGCAGTATGTTTCTGTAGTCCTCACTGCGGGTCCAGGCTGGTGAGCTGGGACAGCAGCAGGCTGTTGCTCTCGGTGATGGTCTGCTTGGTGGAGGCGGCTGCCAGGTGGCTCTCGAAGGCCAGGATCTCCTGCTTCTCGCGCTGGGAGACCTGCAGCTCGCGGTTGATCATCTCCGTCTTGGTCTCCTCGTCCGCCACCGTGCACGGCGGGTACGAGTAGTTACTGCCAGCGCAAAATCACAGGGCACGGATCAGGGGCAGCTCTCCACGTACAACACACTCTTTTCCACATCAAACACGTCAAAACCAAGCTCTTACCACACACAGCAGCCCTCTACACCTGTACACGACCAACATAAGACACAGCTACTTCTACAGTAAAAATACTGAAGACCCAGTGCAACTACACCCATCTTTTTCATACGTACGCGTACAGAACAAAAGATAAAAAATACTATGATATACAGAACATTTTTTTCAGTTGAGATTTTAAACGAGCACTTTAATTGCAAAAAAAAGAAAAGACTGAACAGTCTTTAACGACCATCTTACGGTATTAACAATCATTTACGAATAAAGAAATAAAATTTCAGAGTAAAAGTTTTTTATTGTCCAAGTGCTATAAATGGCTTACTTTGTCATGACCATCTCCATGAGCATTTTTAGGGTGGGATAGCCATCCCAGGCAGCCATACCTACAGTCAGGAAAAAACAATTAAGATGTAAAACCTCACTGGTTAATGTTCAAAATAACACAGAGCCTCCAGAAATATTTTGGGATTTTACTGGGCTTATTTTAAGATTACCGAGTTATGCTCTTTAAAGAAAACAGCCATGAATAACTAGGTATATAGGTATATATATAACTAAGATATTTGAGAGTGAAATGCTGTATTATTGTGAGGTTGCATTTAAATTATTCAGCTGACAAATGCGATTTGACAGCAAGCCAAAGCAAACGAATGCGAGTTACCGATCTTCTGCGGGTTGAACGCAGCCACCACGAGCAGCAGAAGCCAGGCTTTCCAGTAGAGCGTGGAGATGGCCAGGTTTGGGGGCTGATACCTTAAAAAGCATCAGAAACAATAATATTACAAGTGAGCACGAAACCACGCTATTATGAACGAAAAGACAACCCTGCTGAGCTGTTATCAGTAATCAGTGCAAAGCCAATTTATACTATGGCAAAGGCCTGTGGGAAGGGTTCTGTTGTCCCTTTGGTAACTCCTGACCGTTTGTAGACATTTGTAAACTGTCCAATTACAAAGTAAGACGGCGTCCGCGACACAAAAAATTCTAGAGGTGCACGACATTGAGAAGTGTCATGCGACAGAAATGTCAGGAGTTTGACACTCTTTTTTTCAGTTGAAAATGCATCTTGTAAAGCGGAAGTTAGGCTTATAATGCAGGCCGAGAGCCCCACCCTGTGGGGAGCTGGATGTTCTCAGGGTGATGGTACGTGCACAGGTTGAGCACCGCGTCGATGAGCTGGATCCTCTCCACTCGCAACACGTCCAAGTCTAGAAGAGAGAAAGATTTGGGCCTCAATTCAATCTCACAGCAACGCGTATTCAGAATGATTTTTTGCTTATATCCACCATCATGATACTTGTAGCGTTTTTCCATGAGAGGATGTGGGGCGGGGCGGGGCGGGGTCGGGGGGTGTACCGTCAGACTGCACCCCGGCGGCTCTCTTCACCAGGTGGTCGGCCAGCTCCATGGCATCGGCGGGGCCCAGGGGGAGGTCCCGGGACAGACCAATCACCAGGATGCGCATCAGCGTGTCCTCCAATAGGGGCACTTCTGAGCAGAGGCGCAGGAAGAAACTGCACACGCGCACAAACACACACACAAGCACACACACACAGACACACATAAAGGCAGACACATATACACACACACACACACACGCACACCAGAAACACGTCACTGACCCATGCTCTGACCTCCCACAGCTCTAACTGAGAGACAGACCACACAGGAAGAGCAGTCTCCCACATTTAGAGAGTATAGGTCTTACTTTCGGTCGCTCTCCGGGGGCCAGTTGTCCCACTTATAATAGGTCTCTGGCTGCTCCGTGAAGAGGACTTTGTGAAGGCTGCAAAAATTAGATACACACGTATTACATCAGAGATAATATTCAGATAACACATCAGTAATATGAGCGATCACCCTATCTGTGCTAACTAGATACCCTTATCCAGAACGATAGAGACAGCTTACACTTGCTATCATATATTAGATTTGTGTACACAGAATGATTTTTAATAGGAAGTCCTCAGGAAGTTCCTACCCTGTACACAATTACAACAGCCCATGAGGCTGCACGGCTGCCAGCTAGGGGTTTTGCCTAATGCCCACCATTTTGGCTCTGCCGCTGCGCTACGGTTTCCTGTGACACTCACCAGTGAACATAGTCTTTGGGTCCCACTTTGCTGATGGTGGGCACCACGGTGTGGAGCCACCACACGGCGTCCCTCTGAATGGCGGCGATCTGGTTCTGGAAGGACCTCAGCACCTCCAGATCTGAAACACACACAAAACCACACTCAGGGAAGGGGCAACAAGAGAAGAGAGTCTCTTCCCGCTCCCCACTGAAAAGGTAAAAGTAATAAACAATCAGAATTTTAGAAGCAGTGGTAGTGGTGGTAGTGGTAGTAGTAGCAGCAGTAGCAGTATTAATAGCGATAGAAGTACTAGTCGTGGTAGTGGAAATTGTATTAGTAGTAATAGTAGTAGTAGTGGTTGTGGTAGTAGTATTGGTAGCAGTGGTAGTAGCAGGAGTAGTATCAGTATTAACAGCAGTAGCATTAGTATTAGTTTTAGTAGAGCTCACTCTTCTTCTCTCCTTTGTCCCAGGCGATGCCGGCCTCTTTGACCTGGGCGGTGATGCCCAGCATCATGGAGACAGTCAGCAGGTCGGTCACCTGGATGACGAAGCGATCCTATAGGGAGCACACAGAGGCTCAGTACAAACCTGCATTAACTACCTGCACACGGCAGTCGCTCTTCAGCATAGCAACAGGACTGAGCTAGCTAACGACTCGCCATGCGGCACGTTCCTTTACTAGTGAGATTTATTATGATGGGTTCTTAACTGCAATGAAAAGGAAAATGCTGAGGGTGACTGCAAACGTGGCAGCTAGCATTTTAACAGGCCTGTGGCGTCAATGCAAAATGTCAGCTCTTACACATCACATTTAAGCATTTTTTGCAAACACTCTCATGCAGCTATGTACACAGCCTGCAGAGTTTTACATACAAAATTATTTTACTTCCAAAGTCACCCTTTTTGTAGGTTACTCTTTTGCTTGCTTTTTATAAAAGATAACATACAAAAACACTGGCAGTTTAAGGCCAATTGTTGGTACGTACAACTCTGCAGGCTGTGTACATAACTGCACGAGAGTGTTTGTAAAAGGCTTAAGTGTAACGTGTGTGAGCTAACATTTTACACTGACGCCACAGGCAACAATCCTATGGGCCTCCTATGCAGCACTGATGGACTGCTGTGTGTAGGCTGTGTACATTATAACATAATAACCGAAACAATGGCTTAGTAGGGTATAAGGGTATTGCCGCACATAACATTCCAACACACGACTTCTGATTGACCTAGCAGTAAGACGACCTTCTGACTGGCCGGACAGGCTGACCTTGAACTCCATGTCCACGTAGGTGGCCTCCTTCCTCTCCTGCATCAGGCCCAGGCAGAAGGACTGGAAGTTGATCTCGTGCTTGGTCTGCTTGATGATCTCCCTCAGCAGGGCCCTGGAGGCCCGCAGGTAGTCGTCCTTATTGGTCAGCAGGTCCTGGAAGACCATGGCCAGGAACTGGGGGGGGCGGGGGGAGAGGAGGAGGGGGAGGGCTGAGTTACAGCTGGAGGCGTCGCCGACGACAATGTGGGCGGAGCCACCACAATTAGCATGCTTTATAGCGGTCAGAGAAGTCAACGTTTTCCGCCCTCTGTCTTTCCTTCACTTGATATATAGGTGAAGGCAATGTAATAAACTCAACCAGACCAAGCCAGTTAGGAGCAAGTTCAAACCACTGAAATTATGAACAGAGGCAGGGGGAAGAAGGACCCCACAGAGCCTGTGGGTTCCACCCAATGTAGGGCTCATGATGCCTCACTATCCCATTACTAACTGCATCCAAGGCTTTTTACCCATGCCCATTATTCAAATTTCACATAATCCTTTAGTCCCGTATCAAAGCATGAACAAACATGTATTCCTGGACTCATTACAGGCAAATGACTGAAGAAGAGAAACTCCAGAGAAAACCTTTCCAGAATTTTCACCTTTGGCATCGAAAGTTTCCCTGCTACCCTGTACCCTAGAGGCCACGCCCATGCCCAACCATGCCCCCCGTCTCACCTTGGGGGCCTGCTCCGGGCTGTGCTGCAGGACGGTGTGCAGGACCTGCATGTTGTTGGGGTTGCGGGCGTTGGACAGCTCGTTGAAGATCACCAGCTTCACCATGGTGCCCAGGTTGTCCCGGTGGGCGTTCAGGAGCTCCCTGGGGGAGGGGGGGGTGGGGGGGGACAAGCAGACAGAACGTCACGCCCTGCGGCGGCCGCGTGCAAGAGACAGGGGGCGAGGGCGAGTGAGAGGCCTACCGAACGCAGAGCATGTAGTGGTTGAGAAGCACTTTGGGCTTGAGGCGGATCTTGATGAGGTTGGACACCACCTCCATGTCGTCCGCCCCGTGGGTGTTGCAGTTCATGCACAGGGACATGAGCAGGTCCTGCGCGGGGCGGGTCAGCTGTGGAAACAGGGGCACACGTGTTCTAGCGTCATGGTAACTGACAAATTTCTATGACATCATCAGCACATTAGTGCTGGCAGAGAGTACTATGCAGATAATATGCTCGCTTTCTCTATGCCTGTCTCTCTCTCTCTGTCTACCAGTCTCTTTCTCCCAGTCTCTCATCTAGACTCTCTCTCTCTCCCAGTCTCTCTCTCACTCTCTCTCCCAGTCTCTCTCTCTCTCTATCCCCCAGTCTCTCTCTCCCAGTCTCTCTCTCTCACCTTGGGGTTCTGCAGCCACATCTCCAGCCTCTGCACGGCCATCAGGCGCACCTCCTTGTAGCCGCAGGTGGCGGTGAGGAGGCGCAGGAGGTTGCGGGAGACGTTGTCCATGGGCTGCCGGCGGTTCAGCTGGTCCCGCAGCACGTCCAGCACGTAGTCCTCCACGCTCTCCGCCAGCTCCTCGTACCTGCGGCCAGCGCGGTACGTCAGGGAACACGCTAACAACAAGCCTGTGTGGCTGTCCCAAACCTTTCGGGTTTTCCCGCCAAAATTTGGCACGCCCAATCAGAACTGTAGGCCTGCCCCGCACCAATATGCGACACCTTGCATTGGTTTGGGGTGGGTGTACAGTAGTATGAGTTGGGGTCCATGACTGAAAAGCACTGCACTATTAAGGAACAGTGCTTTAATAGTAGCTGAAAATGGCAGCATATTAACCACATTTTGGTTTTACCAACTTGTTCATAATTCACAGCGCATACACAGCCAATGTTGCGGTGGACATTTTAAAAGAAGGTCTGCACTTGCAACAGTGCAGCGGGTTTCAGACAAAACATGGCCGCGGATATGTTCGTTAATTTCTGCTGGGAAGTTTTATGACGAGCCTCTCTGTCAATGCCGGTTACCTGGGCATCACCTGGCCCTCGTCCTCCGGGCTCAGCTTCTCCTCCGCGATCAGCAGCTCCGTCTGGCTGTCGTCCTCGTCCGGGGTGGAGGGGTGAGGGCTGCTCCCTAACGAGGGGGAGGGGGAGGGGTGAGAGGTGAGAGGCCGGACCCCAAAACATAGCAGACTGCACAGCGGCCTAACAGCGCTCACTGAGGGCAGTTAAAAATGGGAATAACATTCAGCGATTACACAAAGGAAACGTGCAGAATACGCAGAATTTCCCTCTGGATAACCGACCACAACCTTAGTTACATGTCTACAAACCAGGGCTCTGTAGTGCTCTTACTTCAGGAGCATCGCTCCCAGAAACTGATGTGTGCTAACCGGAAAAATAATTTAGGAGCACATCTACTAACTGGGATGCTTTAGCGTGCTCCAAAGTTTCTCAACATAGGAGCATATGTGCTTCTTGGAAAAAATGTTAGCGTAGAGCCCTGCAAACGACTTCTGAAGAACATTCTGGAAGTTATTTGGCTTTGTGGAACCAGCAGCTCTGCCCTGGCAGTCAAGCTGTGCGGAGTGGAGCGAGCGCCCCCCCCCCCCCCGTACCGGCGCTGAGGTCCCCGCCCGAGCGGCCCGTGTCTGTCTGCAGGAGCATGCTCTTCGGGGGCATCTTGGTGGTGAAGGCCGTCTGGATGTTGTCCACAAAGTTCTTGCAGTGGGAGCTGTCCACCCAGATGCGCTCTCCCAGAGAGTCCTCAATGTACACCTGGACCCAATCAAAAACGTGAAATCAATTTATCAAAATTTAAAAATAAATCTTGGCCCATGGGGTAGACGACTCTAAACCCATATAAGAATGCCCCTGTGAGGTTGACGGTTCGATCCCATGCTACGACACTCTCTGCGCTGTCCAGCACCTGTTACCCTCTATGTTTAGGCCAGGCCTAAACAAAAACAGATTTTAACCATTAGTTTTAACAAACTCACAATCTCTCAAACGGCTGCTAATTATTCACAGAGCAGCTACATTTTCACCAAAGAAATTTATGTTCGTGACATTTCCCCACCAGGGAGTTGAACCTGCAACCTCAGCATTACATTCCCGGCCGCTGTGCCACACCCACCTCTCAATAAGTTTCAAATTCCCTGCGCGCGAAGCGATCGGTTCTTACTTTGACGAAGATCTCGGGCCAGTTCTCGTCTTCTTCGTAGGCAGCCATCAGGAGGTTGCAGGCGAGCACGGACACCAGGCTGTTCCCCTTGGCCTTGAAGTTTATGGAGGCGTCCCGTCGCAGGAGGCTGCACAGGGCCTGTCCGAAACAGGGCGAGGACACCGCCCTCCAGTCAGCTCCAAGCAAAGCGTTTTAGGGGCAGTTCCAGAAAAAGCATTTTGGTGACGTTTCTTGCCCTTTACAGTGGCATGCTAACGTTTGGGCATGTCCGGTCAAACTGCATGTTTTTGTTGAATTTCCAAGTGAAAAGAAGTTAAAACAGCCTCTGCAGGGTAATCCGTTCAGTCTGTTAAATTAAGCAAATAAAATGTAACTGTGCATTAAAATTTTCAGGAATGCGCTGTTTAAATCTGTACCCTGCGGAGGTTGTGCCAACTTCTTTTGACTTGGAGGTTCCACAAAATACTCAATTAGCAACACTTATTTCCAACGTGGTCCTCAGTCTCAAGATGAAAACATCAGAAGACACAACAGACAATAAAACAGTCCAGTTTCTCCATTTTAAAACTTTCCAGTAAGACGTAGATCCTCAGAAAATAAACTGGCAGGCACTAGGTCAACCAAAAATACGGCGCATATCTCGCGTAACAAAGAAAAAATAACACAGAAAAACGAAACCGACCTCGATGACCCCCTCGGTGGCGAAGACGTTGGGCTTCATTTTGGCCAGGAACATCAGGCTGAGGTACAGCGTGATGTCGGGCTTGGCGCGGTTCATCTTCAGCTGCTTGACCGCGCCGCAGAGGACCCCCTCGATGCGGTCATCGTTGCCCTCCGCCTCCGCGGCCTCGATCTCGTCCAGCAGGACCACAGGCGAAACTGGGGGGGGGAGCGGCGCACGCGTGAGCTCCCGAAGCGAAGCACGGAACCGGCGAAAGAGCTCGCAAGAACTTTCCCAGGGGAGACTTCAATTAAATTCAATTAAACGTTCCAAATAGATATCTTACTGTCCCGACTCCTGAGAAATGAAAGCCGAAAGATACCTTTGGGTTTTTATTTTTGTCCATGGTTAGGCTGCACCAGGCAAGTAATGCAACACTGTTGTCTGTCTGACACTGGTCAGTTCTTGTCAACCTCATTTGAGGTGCATAGTTGCTTTGAATTCATTCTTCCTTTTTATTCTTGTAAACCACGCCTCCCCTCAAACTCCCTTCCTCCCCCCATGTGTTCTTCATCATGTTAAAATGATTTCAAAAATATTGTACACAAAAATAAAAGACAGACTAAACGCACAGCACTTTTATTACGTCTTTGTAATAAAAGTCACTAATACCCATCCCACTCAAAGACATTGGGCCTCATCCACAAAACTTTGCTTAAATTATTCTTACTTTTGTTCTTAAAAATGTTCCTATGAAAAAGATGATTCATTACACATGTGCAGACCTTTTTGTTTCTGTGCATAACCCTGGTGTATGAGATTATGAACGCTGGCTGTTTGTACATTTTATGCACAATACATGTTTCATGAAGGAGGCCCATTCTCTTTTCTTTAATTGGTCATGTGACTCTGACAGTACCTTCAATGGGCACGACCGAAGGCTCCTTGATAGAGGGCGATATCGCTCGCTTGTCCACCGCAGCCACATCTGCCAGCCGCCCCAGAGCGCTGACCGGAGGGGTGGAGAGTTTGGGCCGCTTGGAGAGGCTGGACAGGCCCGAGGAGGAGGGCAGAGATGAAGGGGTCTCCCTCTTGCGATCAGGAGGCAAACCCGTGGAGGCAGGCTTCAGGAGAACAGCTGGCGCTTTCGGTTCCCCAGCCTGGCTCTTAGACCCTAAAGCTATGAAATCTCCAGGAGGAGGGTGACCTGAACAGCGAGCGATAATGTTTGAAATTCAAGATGACAGCATTAGAATACCATGATTTATATGCCACACAGTGTCTTAACCAAATTCAAGACAATACTCAGCAGTTACTTCAACCATCTACAGTATTTATCTTTAATTTAGTTGACACCCGCAGTTGTTACTTACCTGAAGGTTTCGCAGTGCTTGGACGCCTAATTGTGGGGGGCTTTGGGCGATTCATGGTGATCTGTGCCAATACTGGATACCTGGTCGTTTATGAAGTAAATCGTCAAAATCTCATAACTCTATCTATAGTTATGCATGTGTAAAGAATACAACAACAAAAAAAGGTAATAATAATAATAATAATAATAATAATAATAATAAACACAAGGTTGGTGTTATCTTAGGTTACCTCCCTATAAAATATACTTGTCAGAAAACAAACTCATTGAAGACAGCATCAGCTAGCTATCTGCTAGGTTAATAGCCTAAATACAAAACTCCCGTCTTAGAAGCTATTGCTTCAGAGAACTTGATGAGGTTCATCGTGCAAATTGATAAGTCTAAGCAGCTAAGCATCCGATTCCTTAGCAAGTTAATCAAACCATAGCTGACAAGAACATAGATAGTTGCAGACACTGAACGCAAACTAGCTTATCTGTCGATATTTGAATGCAAGTCAGGCAGGCAGCTAAATTAGCAGCCACTGTAGCGTTAGCTACCTGCAGTTAATAATAAGCAAGGTAGCAAATAACATTGCAAGTAGATGAAATAAATGGATTCTAAATAAACAACGGAGAAGTAGTTTTGCTTACCCAGGATATGCAGGCTCAGTTATTTTACTAACTGGTTATTTCACCAGCTACAGCGACATATTTTTTCGGCGATTGAGAAACAGTAACCTTTTACCCCGGAATAAAACGACCGGAACTTACAACTTTCGCTTAAAAAGAAAACGGAAGTCGCTGCCAAGCCACAAACTCGATTACTAATTATACACATTATATCTTTGGTATTACTTGTTGAAAACGGTAGATACAGTTAAAGTGCAGAGATCAAAAGTATTCATAATGTATACGTAGAAAAATAGCACGACGTTTTATCGCAGATGAAATGTGCGTCATCCCAGTGTAGTACATAGATCAGTGGTGTAGCCTCCCAGTTGTATACAAAGCGACATTTAATCTAACCTGGTGGTGACTGCGTATTCAGATGAGTCGCAATGCTGTTCACCGCGCGCAGTATATTTATCCTGCAATTACACTATTAACGACATTACACATGTAGTGAGGATTAACTGAAACAATATGAAAGTCATATTTGTTTGCGTATGTACTAGGGGCTTATTTGACAGTATCTTTAGCTCACGTGCTGTTCTGCACAATTTTATTTATTTATTTATTTATTTATTTATTTATTATTTTTATTTATTTATTTATTGGGGGGGGGGGGGGGGGGGGGCAGGAAAAAAATAAATAACAACCTGCCAAAAAACAAAATGTCATCTGATGCAAGCACAGTGCCATGGGGGGAAGTAGGTGGCTACAGGGAACATCTGACAGATCTGAGGCACTGGATGACTCAACTCAACCGTTAAGAAATTAAAACAAAATAACAGCTTAGTTTTGCCTACATAGTCAGCAACACACCCTCTTAATGGAAAAGTAGTGTACACGTAAATAATTGACCTACAAGAGCCGAAACACAGCTGAGGTTGCCCCAGATTCATTCTATCCACTTTATAAAATAATTTCCAGAGTGTACTGAACTGGAAAAATATATGCCTCTCATAGAAACCAGGCATTATTTAAACTGCAATAACTGGCCTTATTTGCTTTGATGCATATAGTAACAAGGAATGACAATGAAGGTCAGACATCATCTCCACAGCTAAATGAAATACCTTAGCACACTGGTGCTTTACAAGTGTTGACATCCTGGAACAGTGGGGAAAAATATCAAAAGAGGCCAGCAACAAAAAGGTCTGGCATTCTGAAGCTCGTTTACTCTAACAGCTGCTAGTAAAGATCTGTTGACCTCCATGGTTGAGCTACACCTGTAAATAGAAAGGGGACAAAAGCATTCTTTAAAAAGTACAATACATTTACATCAGTTTCGTTTACAAGCAGTTCTGGTCCCAACATTCCCCGGAAAACAGTTATATCTGGCTACATTGGCACTAAAGCCCCCCGCAAGTTGATTAAGTTTCATAGCTTTGAGTAAGGATGTGCATGTCTGAGAGGTGCTGCTATATCATATAGCACTGTGTAACTCTTTCTCCATTACATAAAACAAACAGTGAAAAGTAGACAATTATATTTATTTATTTATTTTGACATAATAAAGTCTGAAATGCTGTACATTATCCACAGCAAGTACAAATGAGCCTAATGAGCCATGTGAGTTTTGAGACTTTGTGTGTCTGAGGCAAAAACTATGACCCTTTATTTTCACTTTTTTTTCACTGAAAGGAATTGGGTTTCTAAGAGACGTCCCAGGACTGTGTTGTAAAATGATGTCAGGCTTGGACACAGTCACAGACGGGTCTGCCAGACTAAAGAAAACAAAAACGTGCGATTGAAGGAGAACACCACAAAGCACACATGGCAAAGCACACTGAAAAACATGTGAATTTAATAACTGAGTGAAAGTATTGGTATGTGTTTACATGGTTATGGTTGCTATGAATGACTGAATATTCCTGTTACTTTGTATTAGACCATAGATCGCTGCGTAGATTCCTATGACCTACCAAGCTTCTTTACAAATATCTAGCATTTTAACATTTTAAGTAAGGATATGTGCAAGAATCTGCAATTATATGTATGTGCAAAAATCAGGAATTTTAAGCAAGGTTATGTTTAATATTTTTTATGTTGCAAAGTTTGAAAAGTAGTTACAAACGTGTTGACACACAGATTCCAACTATTGTTGGACATCATTTACAGTTACTTTGAACATTTAATAGAGGGATAAATAAATCGATATAATTCCATTTTATGTTGTTGGAATAACCGGACTATGATTGGCTGTCCCCTTAAAGAGGAATAAATGAAAAATTCTAGGAAATGATGGGATACACAAAAAAAGAAGACTGAGAATCTCCATTTCTAGAAAATCTCTAGAAAATCTATTTGGTTGAGGAGGTGTGAATTCAAAGATAATATAAAGAAATAGATGCTTTGAACATGTAAGAAACGTTGCTTTTGTGTGCCGAAAACATTTTAGTAAGCACGGCACGTGTGGCATCAAGTCTGAGTTGCAGTTTCCCTTTAGAAACACTGGATGGTGCTATTTGGGCCAGTTTTTGTAGTCTCCAGTGCCTCAGAGTGTGATTCAGTTTCCAACTGATGGCTATTGTCATTCAAAACTTTATTCACGTACAAAGAAGTGCAATGCAAGGCTAAAGCTGTGCCTGTTGTCCAGGTCAAAGCATTCATACTGTACAACAAATATGTAGGGAAAGATGCAACCTAATTATTGTCACCAGGAGATAACATGTAAGTCACCACCAAACTTTTCAAGTTTCCTTGAAAGCAGACTAATTTTTTAAATCTTAGTCTTATAAAATTATATTTTAAAGTGAAACTGATTAAATATTTTTAATCAACAAGCAAAACTTTGTCATGTCTGAATGGAGAAATTTAATTGCAAAACAAAAATAATATTGAAACTTGAGCACAACTGAAACACATTTTTCAAAGAAATTTCAAATTAAATGTAACTGGTTTGCTGAGGATAAAAATGATCTGAAATATGGTAATAAAGGTATTACAAATATTCCGTCATAATATTTGCATTTACATATCCTTAGTAAAATGAGGAAAGTATTTTGAGTTGTTCTTTCAACTGATTGAATTGTTCAATAGTGCTCTAATGTACACGAAGACATGTCTAACTTACACTGGTTGGTAAAAGTGAAAGCTGGCAAAAGTCAAGTCATGAGACTGAGAATCACAACCCTTCAGTTTCATTGTGAGGTGTCCTTCTCCAATTATTCTTTCATTATTTCGTGGGACTTCCTGTAATAAATTTCACAGTGGGTGTCTGATATTGAAACTGAAAATGTGCTTAGGAGTTTTGTGGTCAGTTTCTCATGAGAGGGTGCTACCAAGTTGCACTCTGTGAATATGCCACCAAAGCTTAGAACATTATGGTTAATGGAAACCTGGGCCTGTAGTGGGCCTGATTTAACAGTAGAGTGAGGCTTCTTGAACTGCAAATTAGGTAGTGCTGCAATGGAAAGTTCACTGGCAATTTTTTTAACTTAACTGAAACAATAGGAAGGCATTGTTCTTCGCACTAAAACTCACTGAATGGCCCAAGTCAATTACTCACAGATATCCTATAATAGCCCCAGCCAAATTATACTCAGTCTCCCATCAGTAATTGGTTCTACAGTACACAAGCAACACGCCACATGTGGCATTTGAAATGAATCAACTTTAGTACTTTTAGTAGACAGAAAAGCTTATGGTTAAATCAGTAGGACACTATGAGGAGAAGGTACAAATGTGAAATTAAAATAGCTTTGACCTTTATAATAACAAACCAAAGCAACTGACTCATATTTTCTCCATTTGGAGTTTTGTTTCAGACTAAAGGCTATTTACGAAACCCAAGCTAAACAGAGGGCACACTGAGCAGAACACATTCAAAGAAATGACACTAGTACAGAACTGGTAAGAGAAAACTAAAGAAAACAGGTAGGTTACCAGCTTCCTCTTTCTACGGTAGCCCAGAGACAGTCGTAGATATGTCATCAGAAACAATAAACCTGAAAAATGTAAACCCAAGCACAATTGGCAGCATGAAACTGACACTTATTATCTGCTATGTCAGCAAGAGAAAATTCCAAGACCATGACGTACAGTCAAGCAATACTGACTTTCAGCTGCATCTTACAATGTGGCAAAAGTGTAGGGGTCAAAGGTGAAATCCCCTACTGTCCACACCGACGATGTCACGGCACAGCACATCCTGAAAGTTAATCACATGCCATGAAAAAACAACACGCGTACGCAAACAAAACGCAGACCTTCGTTAAGGACAAGTAATGGGGTATGCCGTTAGCATTTGCGCCATTCACCACATCCCAGAATCCTTCACTTCCCAGCGTCATTGCCATAGGTGGCACACGGAAAGATGGAATGGAAGCGTTGAATGGAAACGCACTTGCTTGTGAAGAAGGCAGGAAAAACACACAGCATGCAATCAAATGAACCGGCTCCTTAGGTCTGACAGCCTTTCTGATCCTCCCTGTCGTACCACCTCATCTAAAGCCTGCAGGTATACATCTCCCTTCCAGATCCGCGGCCATGCCCGACAAAGACGTATATACATCTTGGATTTCACCAGCTGAGGATCAGAAGAAAACTGGGTTTCGTGGAATGCAACATCTGTAGGACACATTTCATATGAATTTGTGCTTTAAGAAGGAATTCTTTCTATGCTTTGATGCACATCTGAAGCCTTTTGGCTCCTTTCTTTGTTCTTTTCATTTTTTTGTAACATACCAATACAATACCCTTTGCACTAGTCTACAATGCTAGTTCAATACAAGACAACCCCCAGTAGATTAGTATCACCCGGCACACAGCATCTCAGTGCTAATAAACAAAGTCACGGTAGGATTCGCTCTTTATTGAGAAAATGTCAGTTGAACAGAATATTGACGCACAGCACACACCGAGCCTAGACTTTACATGTGGGTACCACAGCGCACACTGGAGCAGGTTTATTAGTGACAATTTAGAATGAGCCATCGACGACACAAAGGCTTAACTGATTATTCACCTCCCCAAGAACCTCTCGTCTCTCATCTTTACATACACAGACTATGAAAATCTCCCACATCCCAGAGAGAAATCGCACTCACAGGCCCGTTTCAAAAAAACACAACGATGACTCATCGGTGGCATTGCTTTTAAACGGGCCCTCATGGCTTTGTTCCCAGGTAGAACAGACTCCATTACACATTAGTCAGTTCCTTTTGGAGGAAATTAGTAATGCAACAAAAATGTATCCTTTATGAACAAGTGCAAAATAACTGACAGAGAATGGAGAAGGAAGCTCCTGCATAACACTTCAAAGGCAACACAGTGTTTCGTTAATAACCCATTTACAGAAATTGAGATGACACAATCGCAGCCTACAATAGCAGAACTGCACAAATCTCAGTATCGACATTGCAACATTAGGATTTTCTTCATTAAAAAACAGTACTGTATTAAATTTCTTAGTAGACATTTTTCATCCATACAAACTTGCACACTTCACATTTTGTCCCTTGACATTCATGCAGCTGAATATTTTCCTGAAGCGATTCCAAGTGAAGCATTGCTCTGGATGTCACGGGGATTCAAGCCTGCAGCCTTCTGGGTAAAAGTCAAAAGGATTGGATTTACGGTGTCTTGAAAAAGTATTCAGGCCCTTAACAATTTCCGCATTGTACAGACCTGCAAATGATACTCTGAAATATCATTCTGTGCCATATTTAATTTAAAACAATGAAACTCAAAATAAATTAATTTAACATAACAATGGTTTATGTTTGCAAATAAATACAAAAAACATAATAATAAAAAAACTGAAATATTCTGTTTGCACCAGTATTCAACCCCTGTGCTCTAGAAGTTCCAAGTTTACACAGATGAAAATTAGCCCTAATGAGGACAGAATTACCATACCATTGGCCTTTACCTGTGAACCATTAAACTAACCTTTAGATCATGGGGTCAGACCGTGAAAGGTGGGAAATGTGTGAAAACAAAGACTATAGAGCATTCTATGGAAGTTAGAGATAAAGTAATGCAGCTTCATAAATTAGGAAGAAGGAACAAAAAATATAAAAATGTTTCAATATTCCAGTTACCATTGTTGGTCCGGTAATCCAGAAGAATTTTGTAACTTTCTTCAAAGGTTCTAAATACTTTTACGAGGCACCATAGAGCTATTCAAGATGCACAGAGAGCTGCACAGTGAAAGGGAGAAATTTACCTTGATTACCAATGTGTGGCTCCCACCTGGGTGATGCATGGCAGACATTTTCCACCAGAACTCACACATCAGTGAAAGTGAAGAGGGAGAAACTTATTCAGTCACTTACACCATTGAGAGAATTAAACCTAACCACTATGCCACTGGCAGCCAGAACTGGTCCTGGGAGACCACTGTGCATGTCCATTTGAAACACCCACTGTCTAGATCAGATAAGGTTGTTGAAAACACATGTAGAACTTATTTCACGTTTCTTCCCTTAAACCTATTAATACAATTTGGTTTGCTGCTATTTACTTTGTCTTTGAATACCTCCACTGTGTTAGCTTCGGTGAACAGGTATCCACACTCCCAGCAATGATGGCTTCACTAATGTCGCCTGTCAGTATATAATCTGATCGATTAAAAAATTTAACCTCTTTCTAAAAAAATCATTACCATAAGAAAAAAAATGTTCATTGATCTTACGGACTAAAAGAAAGAACAGGACAATCAAACAATTTGTGACATGCAGTTATTTCTGACATAATGTGGTACTTCTGACAAAAAAGGGTTAATCATCCCTCAATAAACATTAAATGTGTCCAATTTAGAACAGCTAGCAGCCTGTTCCAATTCAGCGGTTTGAATGAAGCCCAGCAAACGTAGGGGTCCCCCAGGGCAGAAGCTGTGAACCCAGGCTTCATACCACAGCTGCTGGCAGCGTTTGTGGAGTGAGAACAGCAGTTCTCAGACTCGGTCCTGGGGACCCCTGTGTGCGCTGGTTTTTGTTACAGCCAGTCTCTTGCTCAGTTAAGGTCATTAAACACGTGTACTTAAGTTCTTTCATAATTTTTCATCATCATTTGTTTTGTCTTTTAATGCTTCATTATATAGTAAATAGTTGGTTTTAGTGGCCAGGTATCCACACTTACCAATTAGGAGCCTATTGATTCACCTCAGGTAACCTTTTAACAGTTTTTATGTAGTTATTTGTAATACAGTACAATAAGCACAATGTGAATATGAGACATTTATTCTTCATGGTATGCATAGATACTTCTGGGAAAACATGGCTTAAGAGGGTAAATAATCCCTCAAAATATGAAAAGCATCTAACAGGGAAAATGAACAGCTTGTTAAAACACTGGGATTTCAATTGTGGCTGGAACAAAAACTGGCATACCAAGGGATCCCCAGGGCTGAGTTTAAGAACCACGGGTGTAGTGTGTAACAGCAGCAGGTGGAATCAGAAACCAGAGATGGCGCTGGTGTTCACCGACGGACACAAAACATCAAGTCCTCACAGTTTATGCCCTAACGCTAAACTCTCCTACTCCTGCTATGCGGTCCAAGATGGAAGAATTTGACGATCATTTTCTGTGAGAAGAACACGTTGTGCTCGCTCGGACAGGGCGTTCCTCTCAGACCGTGGGTGATGTCATGTTCCCTCCATACTCGTGCTCTAAGGACATTGAGGTGGACAGGCCAGGGAACAGCATGGAAAAGTCATTGGCACATTTATTCTGCTGTGCAGTGAAGGGAACACAAAAGCACCATTATAACCTAAAAACTCCCTTTATTTAACAAGCACAGCAATAAGCAAAGTTAGCTTCTTCCTGTGGTAGTCCTGGGCATGTGGACACGGTAGCCTATGGTAGATTGGCATACCAGTTTGTGGTGAGGTCTGGCAACACTTTGTGATGTGTGGCATCTGGATGGAATGGAACAGTAAGGACAGCCAATGCTTCTACATTTGTTTTGCATTAACATAGATTTCTGGCTGCCATGTTACTTGTATGGTTTCACTTCGGATGCAATACCACCAGTTTCCATTTTAGATGAAAATATTGATGTCTGCAGCTACACTACATGGCCAAAAGTATGTGGACACCTGCCATCCAACCTCACATCTAAAATTATGGGAATTAATATGGAGTTGGTTCACCCTTTGCTGCTATAACAACCTCCACTCTTCTGGGAAGGTTTCATACTAGATGTTGGAGCATTGCTGCAGGCATTTGTTTCCATTCAGCCAGAAGAGCATTAGTGAGGTTGGGCACCGATTTGGTGATTAGCCCTGGCTCACAGTTGGCTTTCCAATTGATCCCAAAGGTGTTGGATGGGGTTAAAGTCAGGGCTCTGTGCAAGTCAGTCAAGTTCTTCCACACAATCTTGACAAACCCATTTCTATATGGACCTCGCTGTGTGCTCGGGGGCATTGTCATTCTAAAACAGGAAAGGGCCTTCCCCAAACTGTTGCATGGGAAGGAAAGAATTGTCTAGAATGCCATTGTATGCTGTAGCATTAAGATCTGCATTCACTGGAACTAAGGGGCCAAGCCCAAACCATGAAAAACAGCCCCAGACCAAGGGGTGTCCAGACACTATTGGTCATATGGCGTATATTAAAATGTATCTCCTGTCCCCTTTGTCCATTTCCTCTGATATTAGAAGAGCTAAATTTACTGAACGCTAACTGTTGCATTCTGGACCATGGTCTCAGGAAAAATTATACCTTGTCTGAGCACATGAGCACCACCAACAGAAAAGACAAATCTGACATCACTAAGTAGCCTGCAGCTAAAAGTAGATTGTAGTCAGCAGAGTTGGGGAAAGGGTACAGCCCAAGTTCAAGTTCCCTTGCCAACGGGAACTCGTTTCTCTTCTGTGTGGTAAAGTGGCTTTCTCTAAAATGACAACACGTGGTTTAATGCAAGTGACCCTGTGAACAGGCAACCTGCCAACACATCTGTGGGAATTTTATTAGAGACCCCAGATGCCGACTGTCTTAAGGACAGTATTAACAAAGAAGACTTAGCCCTGCTCACACGAAATCTAATATAACAACTTCTCTGAAAGTATTCGCCAGCTGCGTCTACCTCCTCTGGCTATTTCTGGCTTCCCTAGTTTCCCGCCTGGCTGACGTCAGCATAAAGTTATTTTCATGAATGGAGGGGGCGGTCACGAGGAGTCAGTGACGTGAATGCTTGCGGAAGCACAGAGTGGAATGCTGATACATTGTTGTTGTTTTGTAGTTAATTTAGATTTGGGATACATTTCGGTTCGGTGCTGGAAGCGTTCTCCCGGTTGTAACAACAAAGCCCGGCTCGTAACCGATCACAGCTCGAGAATTGCGCAATCCCGACACAAGCTATCCGCGTTCACAAGGTAAGGTGTACGAGCTTTTTGATAGTTACCGTATTTTGAAATTCCTGCTTAAGGTGCTGATGTTTACGTGAGATTCTAAGAATGTAGGGACAATATATGTGGGGAGCATGGGATCGCAAGATTAGTAACGACAAGTGAACCTAAATGGTGATCAACTTCTGATTATAGACAACAGGCGACATATAAAAAAAGTATTTTGGCAAAGTTTTGTAATAACAAAACCTCAGGTCTTATCATAGGGTACTTACGTGAACACGTGTTAGAAGGATCATATAATCTATGAATTAATCGTAATAAACGACACAAATTCTGGTAGCTTTTGGCTTAAATACATCCATTATTTTTTTCTATTTAAGTTAACATTTTGGACACCAGTTTGATAAATTTGACTACTTATGAAAACATGCGGTGGGAGAAAAAATATTTTCAAGTCATGAGACTGCTTTTGCATTATTGTGATGAATTTTAACTTACGGCGTTGCTAAGTTTGCGTTACAATATTAGCTAACATAAATATAGCCTAAGAAAGTCGGTAAGGTAGGTTTTTTTTACATTACGCCATAAGAAAACAACACGTGGTCTGCTTTTGGGAATTCTAGGACAAAGGGCACGATATTCAAGGAGACCCACCAAGAAGAAAGCGGAAAGGGGTCGGCCATAAAGAATGAAGTATGAGGCGTCTGTCCACTGTTCGAATCGTGGCAAAATGTAGTAGTAGAGCGTTTTCCTATAACAAGTGTCCCCGTGCGATAATTTCGGGAGATTTGGAGCAGGGAGGCGTGGTGTCATAGACTGAACTGGATTGTGTTGAGCAGCGGAGAGTAGCCCAGTGATCCGTATGCGGGCAAGTAAATGCATGAATAAAACGCCATTCGGCTTTGAACAGCTTCAGACGTTTCAGTGACGACAGACGACCTGATGTTTTAATTTAAGATTGGGCTACAGGCGATTAATACGGTTTGAATGTGAAAGAATCGCAGACTAACACTTACGTGTGTAATATAATAATAATAATAATAATAATAATAATAATAATAAATACATGTAAATTTAAATGTTGTGATACCTATTGGAATGCCGAGTTTGTTATGCTAATCTCATTGATTTCCCATAAAGAAATCATTAATAGTTAACCCATCTCAATAGTGACTATTTATTCACAGTGCTGGGAAGTCAGCAATATGTTTGACTTCTATGAGATGCAATTTGTGTTCGCATATGTGAGGACCTCATCAGAAGTGTTCTGATGGATGGAAAAAGGCTCTAAGATAAGATCAGCCCTACACCAATTTTCATTTGGGGTGGGTGTCATCGTGCGTGTGTGTGTGTGTGTGTGTGTGTGTTCTGGTCCAAATGCTTTTACTACAGCAATAAGCTACTCCTCTGTAGGAAAGGTGAGTCATGTTTGATATATGATTCATTTAATTGTGACACATGGCAGGTTTTTCCTCTGCCGTTTCATTAAATCTGAAAGATGCAGGTGGCCTGTGGACCATGATTTGATATGTCAATCATTGGTGAGGAGAATATTGCACAGGGCAGTGGAGGATGTTATAGTGTTGTGGCACAAGCAAGTGTGTAAGTGCGGTCTGAAGGAATGCTCCATTTCGAAGAACTGGAGACCCGTATTACAGTTCAGACATTTATGTTTGCCATATTAGGCTTGCTTGACTAGCCTTGAATAAACTGTATATTTTAATGTAGAAATATCAAAGTAAGCACCTGCGATCTTGGCCTCGAATCTCGAACCGTTGCAGTTCCTCGCTGTCGGAGAATTTGAGAAAGCGCTACCCTATTCAAAAAAAGAAAAAAAAAGAAAAGAAAAGCCTGCTACCAAACTTTCATTCTGATTTCTAGATTTAGAGAAATTGGCATAGAGGATAAAGAAGTAAAACACGCACGCGCACACACACGCACACAACCACAGCTGCTGTCATATTTCTGCACTGATTCTATGTCTCTGGCCGGCGATCAAATTATTTGCCTTTTGACCTTTGCTGTCATTGTGGTCTATGTGGGAGACGTGGAAGCAAGTTCTCATCAGAAACTGACAGAAGTTTAGGGGTGTTGTACAGTGCGTGCCTGGTTTTATTCTGACAGGGTGAATATGAGTCACTGGCAAAAAAAAAAAAAAAAAAAAAGTGTCTGTTGTGGTGGCCTCCGCCTCCCTGCTTTCTGCTCCTTTTTAAATAAACGCGTTGGCGCAATGCACTATCGTAGGAAACTGAGCAGTGAGACTGAGGTTACAGCGGAGGATTCTTTTCATTTTGTTTGTTAAAGTTTATCAGTTTACGGATTTCGCCGATCATCGAATGAGATTCGCATAACAGGCACTGCAGTGCAGCACATGCATTATCGGAGAAAGTGCGGTTTTCAGGTTAGCATTCACAATGACGCGTGAAATGCCGTTTTGTACGAATGTGCATCATTCTCACAACTCTTCAAAGAGGCCAGATTCACGATGAAACTCCCAATATGAGATCAAAGCAGTTTATGTGGTAATAGATAATGGCTTCCCATAATCAGTGTGGTTTCAGAGAGATAAGCAAACAGTTGCTCTGAAAGTGCAGTGACACGACTGAGGAGTGCTTCATGCATACTTAAAAACACAACGCGGTCAATGTTTGAAATGTACATTAGCCTGTCTCTCTTTCTCGGAGTAAGTCCAAAAGTAATCCCCTCAGCTACAGCCCATCCCGTTTAGGTCGAACGCGTCCCATATTCAAAGGCTCAGTCCGATGAACGAAATGATGCCTTCTGAGGCGGCTTCTTGAACTACTTTCAGGAAGAGAAAAAAAAACGCTGTCAAAACATTTACCGCCGTCTCAATGAAAACAGCGCAGTAGAGGGGAACATGCCCAAGCACGTGGTGTTATGCGCTCCCTTCTCCAGCACTCAGCATATGGTCACAAGCCGTTAGGGCCATTTCCCAGAATTTGCATGTGGCATTTCCCCGCCTCAGCGAATGGCTTAATGGATCCAAGACCAATTCCTTCACCACTTTATGGTCTAGGAACGCGGAGGAAAGGGAATTAGTGTGCGAGATTTGGCAGCAGGCGACACCGATTCAGTCCAGGGCATCCTTCCACCAGTTTTGTGCAGCTCTGCCTGACCAATGGAACGTTCTCTTTCCTGTCTATCATTCCAGAGGAATGTGTACACACCCGCGAAGGCGTTACATCCTCAGATGTAAGGCACGGTAATTAGCAACGACCGCGTTTGTTTTTGTCATTGTAAATTCAGCCCTCTGTAATGGCTTAATTCCAAACTCAATTCACGCATGGATGGAGCGCGGATGGAAAACAAAGAAACCGAACGCTACTGGCTAGCGTTTGCCGCGCTCTGTGCTCCTCAACCCCCTGGGGTTTGTGTGAATCTCTGAACTGGCTTCCCCTCATGTGAAAAAAATGGTCATATTTTCCTCCGTTCTTCGCGTGCTTGGAATTCCATTCGGTCTGCGTGACTCGGGTTGGAAGGTAGAGCGGAGCAGATGCCTTCCTCTCATCATCCGTTTAAGCCATAGGCCTCAGCCTGTGGCCAAGCTGACCGCTTCCACGCATCCTCAGGCTTTTCCTTCCGTCCGGTAAAAACATCCTGGATTTTCTAAGATTGCTATTTTTTTTTTTTACGATTTTCTTTTCAGTAGCGAGGACGTAATTCCTCGCTGTCTGTGCTTGGAGTTACCACCAGTAAACAGCGTGACTCACGACTGTGCTATGCTCTCCCTTTACGTAATGTTGTACAAAACCTGAAGACATCTGAAGAGGGGATGGGGGCTTCTCCATCCCTCCTTTCAGCGCAGAAAATCCTCACTGCGAGCCAGAGACAATGGTGTAGACAAAACCTCTCGAAGTTAGCCTTATCCCTGGCTTTGCCCGAGGATTTGTTTGCAAAAGACTAACATATTTCAGTTCTTGCACAACGTTTTTTTTGTCACTTTCAGTGACAGCTGGGTAGTAATGTTGTGCAAGTAAAGACGCAAAGTAATAGCTACTGTACATACATGCTCATTTGGGGCCGTTGAGTTTCACAACTTGCAAAGGTATCAGATAATTTAGCACTCGGTTAAATGTAATTACAATGTCTTTTTTGTATGTCTTTTTCTTGCTAATTACCTGGCTTTGAATTGTTCATAACTGTTTCATAACAGTGTTGTTGTTTTGTATGGATTGTTATGTTTTTCACAGTATTTTGCCTTTTAATGTCATTATACACCGATTCCTATTATCCACACTCTACTAAGTATTGCAGAATAAAGCACTTTCATTTAGACATAGGTCATAATTGCGATATGACCTATTGTGTTTTGTTTGACATTGCTCATGCACAGTAGTAAACTGGACATATTTGCATAAAAGCCTTTCCTTGAAAAGGCAAAATCCTTGTCAAAATCCTCAATGATAATTATTGCTATAGAAGTTTCAGAAATATGTTCATACTTTCCAAACTACTCTTTTTGATTGAGACTTCACCTATTCTCTGTCAGTACTCTTGTGTTTCAAATATGCAAAATAAGTTCACTGAAAACTTGTGTTAGTGTTTTGAAGAGTTCAGCAATCAATTGGAAAGTCTTAATATGAGTGTTTGTATCTTGTGACTGACTGCCTGGTCTATGTATTTGCAAATTTGAGATTAGCTGTTATTTAAATTATGGATTTTTTTCCAAAATACAATACTGGCTACACTCTGATAGAAGTTGTGGACTTGTATATTGATGTTACAGCTGAGGGAATTCCTGAACTGAAAAATCACGATAAAAACTGACAGAAGGAATTAAAACCTACAAAAGAGTTGGCAGAGTTGATAACTAATCTATTAGGCTACAACGTGCATATGCATAGACTTGGCTTCAACTGAAAAGGAAAACTTGTACCATTTTAAAAAAAAACCAATGTGAAAAATGTCATTTTGTCTAGGAACTGAACACAGGCCTACCTCCCTGCATGGAAAGTTTGATTAATGAACCTAAGCTTTAAATGACTTGTTGCATCCAGTGACTTGTTCATGTTTTAATGGTTCGTTTTGTTTCCCTTATTTGAGGGGGAGTCACGCAATAAATGCCAGATAACAAATAAATAAATAAAAAAAAAATTAAAAGAAAAAAGATAAAATAAGACTTCTGAAGATCGTTGTCAACGTTTGGAAGTCTCACCGTACAGCGTACCCAGTGGAGATGGCGAAATAAGCCGCGGGCAGCTTTGATCACAGGTTCTGTCTGGAGTTTCTCTGTCAAGGTTAAGCAAGGCTCCGCTCACTGGAATGCTGTGTATTCGCGGTGGCGCGGTAAGCCAGCCATGCGTGGGCGGAGCGAGCCCTGCCACTCTCGGACCTGTTTACGCTAACCGTGGACGTGCGGGCGCATAGTTATTTGGCGATGAACCGCGGTGCTCGTTGAGCTAACGAAACAGCAGGCTGGACGGGCAGACTTGCCCTCTGTGTTCCTATTTTATCCGTCTTCTGGTCTTTGAATATGAACGCTAGCTTGCTTTTGGGGATACACAAGTAGGTTAAATGTCACCAAGTGAGGAATGGAGTGAGACTGAAAGTGCTTTTTGAAGAACGTTAATTAAAGACAACATGCATTTATAAATGTGTAAAATATAATAATGATTTTAAAAAAAAATAAAAAAAAATGTTCCTCTTCTCCTTTGGTTCAAAACTACTTTGTGATACCCGGTGCTGGTCAAAAATATTTTTTATTATTATTCATGTTCCATTAGCTTCGCAACTTCTTGGAAACTTAGGCCTGTAGCCTACTTACTTAGCTATTGAGGTTCTGACACTATGCACTCTCTTTAAATAAGAGTAATATTATTTAGTTCAGTGACATTCATCGTTTCTCATCAAATATAGTTGGCTATAAAAACAACAAAAATACACTGCCTATTTTCCTCCACAGAGAATGAAATGGCAGTTTTGAGGTATGACTTAGGTATAAAAGGAAGAAAGTCTCTGTGGAAAATAAGAGTCAGGCTGGCGCGTTACCGCGCGTGATCGAACCCGGGACAAGCCTACTCTTGTGTTTGAGCCGCCCTCGACGTTCAGCCGTGTCAGCTCTCCGGACACATGGGCTGTCTGCGTCCCCGCTGCCGCCCGCATGATGTAGCCTACGCGGCCCGATACCGGGCGATGACGTAATCGTCACATCTCCCATGACAGTCAGACTTTTTTGTTATTTTATTTTTATCCAGTTTACTTCCTGCATTCACATATAGACCTCAGGCTGTTTTCGTTTCCTGCAGTGTGACTGCAGCACGAGGCTTAGAAGACCGTGTTTGCCGAGAGCCAATCGGAAGCCTGAAAAAGTGTCAGAGGCTAGGCTACCGTATATGTGAAGGTGAAAATACGTGCTTTATGTGTCTCTAATAATAACTGCACTTCTACAATAAGTTGACTTGTTATCTGACTGGTTGCCTCATTTGCTCTCTGTTATATTTATATATCTCCCTAGGTTCAGTGAAGTCATTAATTTTTCAGTATTGCAATGTAGCCCTTGTTTTAAAGTATGCAGATCTGATTATGTAAAATATCTGATAGACATTGGAATTCTGCACGCATTCTTTGCAAATCTGTTGGGAGGTTTAATTTCACACTTGAAAACTTTTTGTTTTTGGCACTAAGAACCAAGTGTTGAACTCTGTGCAATTTTTAATCATTTACCAGACAAAAAACAAAAACAGAAAACCTTGTATTACTATTTGGGGAAAAATAAATCGAATGCGTCGGGCGCACATTAAAATTCCCCTGCAAAGCAGCTATGTACGTGCTAAATATGTCTAACCAAACATTTCACTGATATTGTCTCTGTCTTCTAGACACTCCATAGCTTGTAAACCCAAAGTATGTTGTGAGTGAAAGCAGGTCTACACTAAAGTGTGTGCGCCTGTGTCTGTGTGTGTGCGCGCGCGCATTAAAATATTCAGTGTTAAATAAATTCTCACAGGGTGCATATGGTCCCTGTTGGACTGAGATGTACTCCGTTAGGTCTGAATTAACGCCGGGCATTTTACTGTGTGCGAATATTCACCGCCCGTCTTCCACGGCTTCGCTCTGAGAAAAAAAGGTCTGTGCGACTCTCCCTGCACTCTCCCTCTCCTCCCGCTGAAAACTGAAGCTGGAGGAGCCCGGTGTTCCGGAGGTTTCTCGGGCCTCCGCGAGTCGAAGGCGGCGCGGAGCCGTAGAACGCGCCTGTTGTTTCTGTGGAAGACGTAATAAAAGCAGGGGACTCGGGGCTTCAGCGTTTTTTTTTTTTTCCGCTCAAAGGCGGTAAAGAGAAGATTGGAGGGCGGGGGGGAGAGGGGTGTTTGGAAAGCGAAGAGCTCAGCGAATTAGGGAATTCCAAGGAAACAAGGAGGCCTCTAAGACTTTTCAGTAACATCCGAGGCCCCTCGCGGGGGGGGGGGGGGGGGGGGGGGTGGGGGTTGGTGTTTTTCCAGTGCTGGGGTTCCGGGGCATTGCCTGGAAAGCCACACACAGGGTCTCCCCCCTGATGCAACCCTTTCCGAAAGCAGGCTCTCTGAGCCAAGCTGCTGTCTAGGAATTTTCTCTTGCTCTCTCCCTCCTCCGCACCGCGTTCTGATTGGTCGACGGCTTGCCGTGTGATGTGCGTATCCCGGGCTTTTCCCTTTTCCCGGAACCGAGGAAAATTTTGCTCCCTGACGCACAATTTACCGGATGAACGGAGATACGACTTCAGGAAAGTGTCCGCAGGGGATAGTGAAATTATACCCAGCCAGGCGATGAGTAATTAAAATCACTAAGAAGCATTTTTTTCCCTCACTGTTTGGGAGGAAGAGTGATTTAACACAGTCTTTCATTGTATTATGTCAAGATATGGTGTACCTTTGGAGCTAGTCAAACAATTATCTCATCCTGATGGTAACTTAAGGAAATGAATAAGCACACACATCACCAATGCGGTTTACACAAGGCAAACCAGATGGACAACTTGGTGCTTGAAAGGAGACCACATATACACGTGTATGTAAACATGCTGCCAAAGACGGTTCATCTTCCATTATAACATACCGCTCTCCTTACTGTTCCTGTGAATGAGTTCTAAAGATGGCTGCTCTCTACCACTGTAGGCCTGGAATGAATTTAGATTATGAATTATTTCCAAATACATTTTAGGACACATCACTCATTATATGTATAAAAACCAAATAAGCAAGAGTCTCCATGCTGAGGAATATCCATTAATACCTGCTTTTAAAGAAGCTCTTTCTGTTTGACACTACAAAGATCAAACTATTTGCAAAATAGCATGAGCCAGTTATACTGTTAGTAAACAGCCTTAAACCAAACTGGTGTATTTCACAGTTGATCTCTTTTTGTAAGCAAAGGAGAGCCATTTCTTGTAAGGGAAAATTGAATTATTAACTTTGAAATAGGCTACTCTTTGATATGTTTGTAGGTCCTTTTCTGTACAACATGTGAATCGCCCAAACTTACTTTTAAAAACCTAATGAAACATACATGGATACACCATAGCATGACGCTCAGATATGAGAGTTAAAATTCTGAATATATAGATCAGGCGGGCTACCGAATCTTCTTATTGATTCAAGGTGCATCACTAATTTTAGGGAATTTCATGTATCCAGCTGTAATGTGAAATGTGCAAGTCAGCGTCTGCTAAGGACATTTGCTAAGTAAATAAATAATGTAATAAAACATAACGCACGCTACATTATGAGGATATTTAATTATTTGAATATGGGGCAAACTTTAGCTTCCCATTTGAATAAACCAACAAAGTTCCGTCCACCGGATGCATTAAGCGCGTCTCAGTGGAGCCGGGGAATAATCCACTGCCTAATGTAGCCTAGTATCGCTCCACTCAAATCGTCGAGCTGGCAAAAATGACTGTCATCGCACCGGCTAAATATAACGGCCAGAGTTAAGTGAGGACATGCAGGCAGGATAGCCCAGTGCAACAGGGTAGGTCTTTCTCTTTCAAGTCCACAACCCTGAACCCGATAACGAACGTCGTCTCGGAGCAAAAATACAACAATGACCGCGCGGGGGAAACAATGTCTCCATGACACTTAGCTTCTGGAATGTTCCAATCTGTTCGTGTGCAAATCTGCACGGCTTTCTACCGCCATCAGTTCTACGTTTCACCTTCTTGCAGTTAACATGTACGGGGAGCTCGTGAAGGCCAATGTATAGCCGTTGTACCTATGGCCTATTAACATGTTTGCGGTTTTTAACTTGTGACGGTGATATGGTTATTCCAGTTTTTACAATACTGGCAAATGACTGTTATCTTGGAATCACATCACGGGACGCATGGATTTCGACGTGACCAGATTTTTTAGACATTCGTTGAGTTTTATGATCACAGATAACCAGTTTGGTAATATCGCAATCTTTCTTATCTTGAGCGCTTCCTCGTCATTTCAGAATAATAATAATAATAATAATAATAATAATAATAATACAATCTAATCTTTATTCTCTTGGCCTACACATTTTCTTCATATCATACCCAGAAATAAAATAGGTGGCCTAGAGAGCCTTTTAATGAGCCAATATGAAATAATAACTTATAAATATTACAACGTAGCCTGACAAAAACATATCGAATCACGCAGATGTTTTTTTTTCCATTAAAGAAATTAATAAACTTAACACACATAAAGCCAATATTTTCATGTAAATGAAACTGACAAATACTTTCAGCAGATTCTGCAGTTTTAAAGGGTAAAAATTGTGAAACCTTTTCAGTCCCTGGCGCTGTTGCCACTGTACTTTTGAGCATATATGTTTAGTCGAACCTGTATTTCAAGGTCTGAAAAATGGCTGCGCATGTTGTTGGCATGTAGATTGCTGTCAGTCACTGCATATTCATTGCATTCATTCGTAAAGTCACCATGTTGGGGAACAATACAAATGTGGACTGGCGCTGAGTAAATGAGTGTCCAGTTGTGTTACTTCTTGACCGTGGGGAAAACTCTGTGGTCAAAACGACACACAATCATAATTTTATAGGTTGTGGCTGCCTGGTTTTCTTTCTTACCAAGTCTTAAATCTGCAACATACTTCGTTCACTCACCCAGCAGCTGTACATATGAACAGATAAATCACATAGTAGGCTATTAACAATTATTAACATAAATATAGTTTGATATATTATGCTATTATTTCCTTGACTGCAGTGGTCAAATGAGACTCATTAATGAAAAATATCACATCATGGGGTCAAGATGATAAAAATGAATCAGGAGCCTATATCATTTGCGTTTATGTGGTAGTATATCATTTATAGATGTACACATGCGTGCTCTGACCTTGTGTTTAATATAGTATGTAGTGTCAATTCCTTCAAATAAGACCACCTGCTGGGTAAGCCTATATCACTCCTCAGGTCTTTAAACTGCATTAGGCTTTTAATTCATGCCATGTGTTCGCCAGGGTTATGGTCTTCTTTAATGTTAGGAGAGTCATGTGACTTTACTCTCCCACGCCCCTTTATTGCTGCCATAGGCTCTGGGCATCTCCACAGCAGGGGTCTCATATTGACACGGGTCAGGGGAGATTGGGTCCTGAAGTGGAATGTGGACAGCAGCTCTCTGTTTCAAAAGACAGAGTGGCCACTTTGTTTCCAGCATGGCACGTCTCCAAAGCTCATTATCAACTGCAGCGATGTCTATTAAAAACCTCTCCGGTTAAAATAGCCCGGGATGAGAGGTCAGACAAAAAAAACCTCTCTCGTAAAAATAGCCCGGGATGAGAGACGAGACAGAAAGACAGCAGCCTTGTGGGGACCAATTCCTGCCCCAGTTACAGGGCAGCCTCTTGAACCGCGTGCTAAAACACTGAAGCTGTAAACAGAAGCTTTCGTTCTCTGGCTTGTGCCTGACGGCGCGACACTGACATCTGCTGGCAACTTTAAATTGTACAACAGTTATAAACAGCTGATTCAATTGAAGCGGTGTGTGCATCACAGTATCACAGATGCCAGCTTACACCTGAATGTTCAGTTGTCGCACCAAAATGCAGGCATGCTTTAATTGAGATGAGTATTTATTGTCCTTGTTATGCCCTCGTAGGCTCTTTGGAAACTGAACATATAATGTACAGGAGCCCAACGATAACATAAGCAAAAGTGGTTTTATTAACATGAACAAAAAATAAACAGATCGGGGCAAAAAAAATGGATGAAGTGCATTAGGCCAACCACGCAATGGGCCGTTGGATCTAGTGCCACCTCAGAAACTACAGAAACAAAACAAAAAGACGCGTAACAGTCTTCTGTATTCCACTCATTTAAAATCTGTTTTAGAAGACTGCGTTTTGAGCGTACGTTGATTTAAAGTGAAACTAATTTAATTTGCCCGTGTCTCTCTCCCTCCCTGTTTTGTTTTCTAGCTATATGTCTGAAGGATTCTGGCCAGCTGAATGCATGCAGGGTATGACGTCTAATTGTAAAGCGAGCAAGGCATTAAAGGTAAGCACACGTACGCGCGATCACACTGGCGATAAGGCCACTGAAGAACATTTTTACTGTCCCATTCTTGACCAATTGGGTATAACAGTATGGACATATTCAATGTTACACATGGTCTACATGCAGTATACACAAGCCTGAAAGTGTTATTCCATGTTAAAAATAAAAAATAAAAATTATTAATAAGAATATGAGAACGAGGGTTTGGTCAATTTGTAAGCTGAGTAAGCTTGATAATAAAGACAGAATGGGCTCTGATGCTAAGAGGATTGGCAGCCAAAAGACTAGCATCCTCTCAGCCTATAAATTGATAAAAACTTTCACATAACCTTGTATCTCCATTTTATTGCATTTTTTTTATAGAACGCTTTCTAAATCAGTGGGCTACTGAAGGGAAATGTCAATGTTTCATGGCCCTGTAATTAATAACATTTATTCAAAGCACTATATCTAACAGGCTTAGATACAGAGTGTAAAACCAGGGAGTGGAACAAAATTAAATTCAGTTTGCGAAATTAAAATGGCCCGTAATGTTCTACGGAGATTTTCCATATAATTAATTGCATTTAAATTAATTTCCCAAACTGAACTGAACGCTAATCCTGGTAACTGAAACTGACTAATGAAATGCGATATTATACGATAGCAAAATGGCGTTTCCGGTTACTAGAGAAGTTGCGATTTTCGAGATGCCAGGTTTGTTTAGTAAGCCGGCGATTAGAGAAAAGTTTATGGTGGAAAGGCGCAAGGCTTTCTTGGCTGTCTCACGGTGTGCAACTGACCCCCCCCAGGTAAAGAAGGAGGCGGGCGAGAACGCGCCGGTGCTCAGCGATGACGAGCTGGTGGCTATGTCGGTGCGCGAGCTCAACCAGCACCTGCGCGGGCTGAACAAGGATGACATGGCCCGGCTCAAGCAGCGGCGGCGGACGCTGAAGAACCGCGGCTACGCGGCCAGCTGCCGCATCAAGCGTGTGACGCAGAAGGAGGAGCTGGAGAAGCAGAAGACCGAGCTCCAGCGCGAGGTGGACAAGCTGGCCCGCGAGAACGCCAGCATGCGGCTGGAGCTGGACGCCCTGAGGGCCAAGTACGAGGCCCTGCAGTGCTTCGCCCGCAGCGTCACCCGCTCTCCCCTCTCCCCCGGGAAGGTGGGCGCCACCAGCGTCATCACCATCGTCAAGTCGGCCAACCGCGGCCCTGGCTCCACCCCTTTCTCCGCCCCTTCCTAGGGCTGGCGGGGTGGGAGGGGAGGGGCGGGGTCTGTGGGGGGGGGGGGGGTTGGTTGGCCGCTTGTCGTTACTCCGACTTCGAAAAACGAACTCCCCTCCCCGCACCGGCAAGGCAGCTGTTTACAATGTTACTCCCTCCCCCGAAAACAGATCCGCGTGCTTATTAATAAGCAAGATACTTGATACGACCGAAGAGCAGGAGTGGCCAGCCCTGATTCTGGAGAGTTTCCCTGGCTATTCAGTACTTAATTGATTAGATAAAGTAGTTCCTCGTGGCTGAACTGGTTGCTAATGTTTTTGGTAGAAACGAAAACCCAGCCAGTCATGTGACTCTCCAGGACCAACGTTGGGTACTCCTGACCTAAGATAGCACTGGGTTGAGACAGGTTTGACTGGGCCTGTGGTTTCTAGTTTTTCCTATAGAGAACAGAATAATATATTACCATTATAGTATGGTTAGTAGTAGAGCAATACCATATTGAGTACTAATCTTTAATTCAAACCGTGTAACTGTTGGACGACCTGAAACTGTTGCTAATGGACGAAACAGTGCATGACGAAAGCTGTACATTGTGACGCACATTCACTGTAGGCTGCTGTAGGTGTGAACGACAGGAGAGGGACCACCGTGGCGCTGACGGTATACTGAGGGCTGTCCTCTAAAAAACGTCAGTAGCATGTAAATATCATGCAATTTCTAATGCAGTTTCAGAATCATTTAAAAAAAAATTCTGAACAAAAGTTAGCTAATAAGCAGACAAGGAAGTACGTAGTTGGAAGTACCAAGTCAATAACTCCTATATATATATATATATATATATATATGCATCCAATTCCATGCTGTCACTGTCTCATTGAACAGATTTAAATACTTTTTAGTGTTTTTGTTGGAGTGTGTTATACACAGAAAATTAAATTAGACAGGAAGCAAAGCTATAGGAAAAGAGGCCAGCTTTCTTTGACTTGGCTAATTTATCGTATATGAAATACTAATCTTTGCATGGCACTTAATACACAGCTGTTTAATCACAGTATAAAAGTTTAAAAAGCACTTGCCAGGGATATATTTTTGAAATGGATATTGTATGACCAGAGGATGCCTTTAGCACCTCTGAGTGAAATTAGGCCTGTTCGTTTTCTGAAATTAAAATCAGAATAAAGGTCTGTTTGAAGCCTATAATAAATCAATATGATCTATATTTTTTACAAACCTAAAATAATGATAGCCTTAGGGGTGGGGGGGGGGGGGGGGGATCATTTGATGTACGTTATCTTAACAGGAAGAGCACTTGCTTTTTTATGATTACTAGTTCTGAACTCTCACAACTGATCTCATATTTCATGGTGGGTAATCCATATTGGATAAAGTGATAAGATTAGATGCGCTATCTTGAGATGTAAGCCTTATCCAGTTATTACCTGTATATTACAGATTTAAACTGCTCTGTGCTATTTTACCTTTGCCACACACACAAAAAAAAAAAAAAAGCCAGCAAGCTTCCGACTGCAGTTCGCACCACTGTGAGGAGAGTTACAGCCTCTGAACACCATTCCTGCCATTGGGTCGCCAGACTCGACACCGCCAGTGTTGGAACCGTTTTTCCAATATGTGGTCATATTTAGACTCAGACACTATTGTAGGAGTGATGTCAAACTCCACTGTCTCTTCTGGTTTTTGGGGAATTTCAGCAATTATCTGATCAATCAAACTCAGCGATTGGCTAAAGAGTCCGCGCACTTAGATTCCAAGGCCTAAAATCGTTGCTGACCGAAGGAAAATCACGAAAACCTGCAGATGCCGCTGCCGTCCAGGTCCTGAGTTTTGACACCAGTGCTGTTGAGAGAACTTTCTTCTGAAAACTAGTGAAATGGAAGAGAGGACATGATGTGAACTCTGAAATATTTCCAGAGGATGTGTGAATTCTGAAGTCAGTTCTAGACCTCCCTCACTGCTGGCATTCATTGGTTCTTGGCAGCGTACTCTGTGTTTCGTCATGCAAACCACTGATCTATATGAATGTACTGGATGGAGGGTTGCACATGCCTGCATCTTTTGTTAGAAAAAGCACTGTTCACTCACTCGAGCCAATGATTGTAGTCGGTTTCCATAGAGTTATCAAACTCTACAGACTTTTTGTTATATTTTACATCATTATTGTATTATAAACTATAATTAAATGCACTTATTGAAATGATTTTAATGGCAAATTTAATTAACTTTAATTTGTCAGAGGCTTAAAGTGGCTATCGTGCTGTTCCCTCAATCCAGTACGCTACTGTAGACCGGTGGTGGAATTTCATCGCGTTGCCGAGTCTGACTCGTGATTGATGATGTCGTGCTTTGAGGCTCTCATATTCCGCGGTAATTGCTCTTTATCGCCCCCCTGGTGATATGTTTCAGAGCTGCAGGGGACTTTGCTGTTTGGCCCACTGCTTTGCTAACAATGGTCATGGCTGAGTTCTTATAATTGCCATTTTTTTATTCCCACATTCATTTTGTGTGTATGATCACATCTGAATATTACTTGTAAGGTTTTTTCTTTGCTGCTTGACATGCAATGCATTTGGAGTGAAGTACTCATAATGTAACTTGCCCCCTTAAAATAGTGATATTATTTGACATATTACCTTTGGTAGTAACTGCATTTCTCAGAGTATATTGCAGGATGATTGACAAGGAGTTATGCTTTGGATAATCATATATCCAGTGGCCATTGATAAGAGCACTACACTCCACATCAGAATGTAAACGCTCCAAAGGAACGGGCACATTTATGACTAATTATTAGACAGATACATTTTCACATATGTTGCTCATTACAGTTTTTGTTGAGAGAAGCTGAATGACAACTGGACTAAATGAATAAAGTGGATGTGATTTCAAAGATTGTCCTTGATTGGATTGTCCTTGATTGGATAATGCAGTCCTTGACGTGCTACTCTGAAAATTCACACTGATTAGACAGAAGGCCTTTTTTTGTCTGGGACAGGACTCCCCATGAAACAACGCTCATGCCACAAAATGATCCTTTTCAGGTGCCTTTGATTTATGAATGAATCTTGGAGTAAAGTTTTTGTATGTAAAATGTTTAGACTGGCAGAGCAGCTTTTGGGCATAAAAGCTGCATTTTCTGTAGACTGTTGCTGTTGTACCCAGTGTCCTTAGTGTCAAAAAGTTTATTTGTATGTGTCACTATAGAAAATGTATACAACATTAACAAAACATCCCTTTGACAAATGAACCACTGTGAAAAATCCTGACCTTTTTTTTTTTTGTTGTTGACAGAAACAGGGTTCTTGCCAGATGTAAATTGCCTCTCGGTTTTTAACGATGAGCGTCTGTTCCCTCACCTTTAATCTGATGGAATTGCACCAGCTGGTTGAGGTGTGTTTGAAGTCCAGCAATGAAACAGGGGGAAAATGCAAATGACAGAACCCTGTTCACTGCAGCCAATGTGCAAGAATGCTAAATGTGCAACGTGCTCGTGCATAAGCAGCCATAGTGGGCTTTGCCACTGATGTGCACCAGGGTGGGGCCCCATTCTCTTTTTGCTGTATAAACCTGGAACACAAATCAAAACTCATTCCACCAACTGACAAAATACCTGTAATAATTCAAGGAGATTTTTGAATTAATTGAACTGTATTTTCCGGAATTTTTTTAATTAAAATTGAACTTACGCCAATTCTGAGGAGCGTACAAACTTAGGAGCAGGACCATCAGACAAGGTGGAGGAGAAACGTGTTTTGAGCCACAGCATTTGAGTGTGTGTTGGTTTTCCTCCCTTAGCGATGAAGTCATTTTATATAGGCAGGTTAGAAACGGTATTGGGGTCGACCATATAAAGAATTGGATACTTATCCTCTCCTCTGCGTGGCCTTTCAGACTGTTGTAGTATATTTTATATCTCGTACATTCACAAATATATATTTGAAGTATATGTTTTATTATTTTTTTCTCAGTTTTTAAAGCTATTTGCCATGAATACACATAGGAATGTTAACACATATGGTCTACATAGAGCAGTGTTTTTCAACCCAGGTCCTGGGGACCCACTGCCTTGCATGTTTTAGATGTTACCCTGGCCCAACACACCTGATTCAAATGAATCAGGTGTGTTGGAGCAGGGAAACGTCTAAAACATGCAGGGCAGTGGGTCCCCAGGACCAGGGTTTAAAAACACTGACATAAAGCATAAGTCGCCTAGAAATTCAAGTAAAAGCTCCAGGACTCATGAAGTATGCTGCTGTAGATGACTATTTTGTATACGTAAATGTTAAAAATGAAAAGGTATTGGGTGGGGAAACAAGAATATTTATCGTACTTAGCAGAGTAAATTGAAAGATTTTCTGCCTTGAATTTAGAAACTCATTGATACTCGAATAGGAGTTTAGCAATAGATGCAAAGCCACAATAGATAGTCTTTTGTGCAGTTTTGAAATAATGTAGTGCTCCGTATAGCATTATTGCTAATGGTGACTGTAAATAACAACACGGAAAAGCAGCAGAAACCGTCATACTCTAAATGTATTACTTCATTATTATGTTTATATCTATTTTATTTGGACCTTTTATATTTATTTTTGTTTGGTTTTTTTTATTTTATTCTTTTTATTTGTGATATCTAAGTTATTGGATTTCATTTACGTCCGTTCCAGTTTTACGATGAACCGCCCTCATGTGAAAGTGCTAAATCATTCGCTATTTCAGGTTCAGACTGAAAACAAGTAAATTATTGCTGTAAATACAAATCTGCTGTTTGTGTATTTTTCTAATTGTACTTTTCAATAAAGACTTTTTTTTTTCCTCATGGAGAGAGTTGGAAGTGTGCATCTATCTGTAAGCAGAAATGTAAAAGTGAATCACTGGCTATAGACAGCAGTACTGCAGTAGCAAACTTGGGCCAGGAGAGCTATGTGGTCAGCTGGTCTCTGGTTTCACCTTGAAGTCAGTAATCAATTCAGACCCAGGAAACCCAGGAGGTTGTTTCACATAGCAGGATCACCGAGTTAGCTGGATAACTGTGCTGAGTAAAACCCGGAACTCCTTTTACTTCAGTCCATGTTCCAGATCTGGGAGGGTTCTGGGTTTTACTCAGAGCAGTTATCCAGCTCACTCAGTAATCCTGCTTTGTGAAACAGGGTCCCGGTGAGACAATTTGACTGTATAACCGGCTGCTCTGATCTGTTGCCCAGTAACAGTGAACAAACACAAACCCATCAATCTCCAGGATTTTTGAGAGTAGAACAGATCCCTGGCTCAAACATTATCCTCTGCACAATTTTAAACTCATTAACAAATGAGAAAAGGAGTGGGTTTAAACGATTAAAGGAAACCGACATCTTTATTTGGATTTGAAATCAGAACTGATGCATTCACTTGGAAAAAAGAAACTTAAGACAAATGACAAATTCCATAAATGGTTCATCTTGATAGATAGATAGAAAAGAGAATCTAATCTGGATCCATTAACTTGTAGATGAGTATTTCAAGTCGCTAATAACACGGTATACTCAAAAATATCTTTAGTATAAAAACACGGGTAAAGTGAACGTTTCTTATCCATTCCTGCATATGCCGATTCCAAATGAGTGTCTCTGAGCAGCCCCTATATACAATATTTTACATTGGTTCAAATAAAGAAAAGTCATATTTACATTAATTTACAGTGCGCAAACTGAAACATTCTTAGTGTGTGAACCATGAACGAATGACATGTAAAGCAATTACAAATGAACAATTGAACGAGTAAAGAAACAATTAACTAAGCGAGTAAATGAAACAAAAGCTTGTGAGAACGCACAACAATAAGCGTCTTTCAAACTGAGACAAAACAAGATAGTTTAGTAAATCGTCAGGTGTACAAAGCTCAAATGCAAATTAGGTTTTTTTTTTCTCTGTATGAAATAGGACAGCAGTTAAACAAGGAAAGGGCATTATCGTCAAAACAAGATGAAGTTAATTACACATGTTTTCAGTAGCACAGTCAGAAAAACAAATCAACATATGAGAGATTTAGCTTGTAGTCTCCACCCATATCTGATACTGCAACATAATTACTAAAACAGACGCTTCGCAAGGAAGTTCCATCGCCACGCGTCCCCACAATACACAATTCAGTAACGCGATACACAAATTCCAATGTCGTGAGAGGACGCAGATGTGGAATAGTCAACACCATGAAGCAACTAAACTGCTCCGAGTTTCAGTTCATAGGCAGCTGTCAGTCTCCATCTTGTTAACTCGTTAGCGCGTGGTCTCTGGGAACAACTGTTCGTCAGGGGTCTCGGAAAAGCCTGCTAAAGTAACGTTTTAACACCCAGAGGTGTTCCCGATTCCCCACGTCGCCCAGCCACTGTTACTTGTGTGTTTATTCGCCTAAGTTTCATCCACGTTTCACAATATATCAGAAGGGAAAAACTGACCCGATTCTCTTGTTCACAGCTCTCTGGCGTTTGGTGCCAGTCCCCATATTACATGCAATAAATTGAAGGATGAAAACAAATTCGACCCAACAAATTTGAGCGTTCTGCGCTTCTTTCTGAGAAAGAAATATAAGCTAGCGTTTCCGTTTTTCAGACCCAACTTAAGACCAGGTGGTGACTGCACTCTAACAGACAGGTGCTGAATAGGATGCTGATTGGTGAAGGCCCGAGATAGACGTTAAGGAGCAGGTGAAATTCAGTAACGGAGGAGCAGACGACAGACGTCCGCGCAAGTGCCGACGTGGACGTTTCTCTGGCTGAGGCCGCGGACCGTCCCGGCGACCCCTAGAACTCGTCGTCGGAGGTGATGAGCATGACCTTGTCGTTCTTCTTGCCGCCGCCTACGAATCCCACCGTGCCGTTCTGGTTGGGCTGGACCACTTCCTGCGTGGACTGCTGGGTGTACTGCTGGTAGGCGGGGGAGAAGTTGTGGATGGCGTCCTGGACCATGTCGTTGGGGTTAATGGTCTCCTTCAGCCCACTGGAGATGCTCTGCATTGGAGCATTGTTGTCTGCGTAGAGACAGACAAAAAACGTTTATCGTTCGTTTGTTCTTTAAGCTGGCGAAATCTGAATTTTCACTTTGCTGGAAATGGGATATATTCCAATACGTTGCAATAAAATATATCATAGCATTTTTTAAGACCAGCAGTTTGACTCTATTAAGCCTATTCAACTTAGTTTTACTCACAACACTTTGTAGCTATCACTAGCGGGCATGGGGCGCTGCATCAATCTGTCCAACATGCTAGCAATGTAAGCTTAATGTGCAGACAGCTCATTCAGTAAGCCAGTGGCTCTCACTTGCTCCTGGGGTACCACTCTGTTTGCTGGTTTTCGTTCCAACCACTGTTGCAATCTCTGAATTTTAGCAATTCAACTGTTTTTCGTAGAACCACTTCTTATTTAGGTGCTTAGCATGATTAGAGGGATTATTACCCTCTTACGCCACATTATGTCATAATTAGAGGTGCCATGAAGAATAAAAGCCTAATTTTCACTTTGTGTTTATTGTGCAACATTGCAAACAATTACATGAAAGGAGGCAGAAATATTTACAACTGATCAAATTTAAGAGGTCAACCAGTAGGCTCCTAATTAGGTTGCTGAACACAGTTAAGTTCTTTCATTATTTTTCCTTAAACTTAATACAATGTAGGTTTGACTCCTCATCATTTGCTTTGTGTTTGATAATGAAGCATTTCTAATAAACACCTAATTCGTTTTTTGTGGCCATGACTTTTTTCTGTTTGGAGCCCAGTGTTTAACCTCAGTCTTTAATTTGATCAGGTAAAAGATACATACCCCTCTGTATGTCATTTAAAAAAATATAGAACGAGGGACTTTATTTCTTTATGGCACGCATAGCCATTTCTGACATAGCCAATGTGACTTAAGAGGGTAAATAATCTCTCTAAACATGAAAAGCACCTAATGAAGAAAAGCTTACAGCTTGTTAAAATGCTAGGATTGCAGTTGCATTTGGAAGGAAACCCAGCATAAACCATGGTAGCCCCAGGAAAGAGTTAGAGTTGTTGCAGGCAACAATATGACCTCATGACAACACGTGACTGTATACCTCATGTCTAGCCCTTAGGGAACTGGAATATGTTGCAATTTATACAAATAAAATAGAACAATTATCAGCATTGTAAAATACTCCACCACTTCACAAAATATTGGAAAACATACAAATTATTGCAGTTTTCAGATATTGTAACAAAAAAAACTGAAATATTGATGACTGCCAATTTCACGTATTGAAAAAATAAAAAAAACATGCTGTGAAATATATACGTTATATTTTCTGAATATTTACAATATATTGCATTTGTCTTAGAGTGTATTTGTTGTGTGTATAAAATAATGTGTCAGTGCACAGTGCGGAGACTGCAGGCGGCAGTGTGGGCTTTGGTTTGAACACCCGTCCCTGTTCTTAACCGAGTGCCACGCCCCTCCGTGCCAGTGCCGCGCTCCTCCTCCTCGCTGCCCGGGGGCAATGTTAAACGCTAACAGGGACAGAGCGCTTAGCGGGAACGCTCAGGAAAGGACGGAGAGACCCCTTAATGAAGACCCAGCGCCTCTGCGGCCCGCGCTTTAACGCGGTGACACGCCGGGGCTTAATATCTCATCCCCGCTAACGGCCGCTAAGCAAACGCTGGGGAGCGCCGCGGGAAGACGTCGAAGCTAAACAAAATATTTCACGACGGCGAGCGGGAACCTTTTTGGCGAGTCCCCCGGCGCGAAAATAAAAACGGAAAAGCTGTTCGACGGCGTTCCGACTCGGCGCTCCGCGGCGTCGGTCGGGAGTGGCCCGCGGTGAAGACGCGCGACTCGTTTTACAGTCCGCTTCGCCCGGGCCGGGCCGGGCGGGCTCCCGGACGCAAACGGCGCTATCTCCGCGGAGCAGTAGGTACAATGAACACTCCGTCTCTTTTGTTTTCTTTTTTCCTTTCTTTCCGAAATGAAGAATGTTCGTTTTTTTTTTTTTTTGGCTCCAAGACTAAGAGGTCCCCAAGCCTTCCCCCCCCCCCACCCCGCTGGTAGAAAATGTGCTTAGACAGAGAGAATTGCCATTCATTGTGTTCCCTCTCTTTGAATGAAACTTTGAACGGTTATCGCGCGAGTGCCAGGCCCAAGCTGAAGCCTGACTTCGAGGCGGGGACGTGCAGAAGCGATTGTTCGCAGGAATGGTTAGAGAGAGGAGATGACACAGAGCGACCAGAACTGCAACTGCAGTATAAAGTCAGCAGGAAGGACAAGAGCTCGGACAGCGAGACTGAGGTGAAGGATCGAGGCGTTGCCGACAACAAAGCCTTCAGAGGAGACGGGCTGAAAAAAGGAAGAGAACTGAAGAATGAATATAAACGATAGCACACACAACCTGTCAAGACTTAAGACGCCTTACCTACCTAGCTGCCGATGCATGATCATTATACTCAAAAACTCACATTTCTAATCATGACCTTGAGTTCAGAGGTCTGTCTAAATTTTTTAATTGTCAGAACGTACGTACGTTAACTTGAAAATGAAAACGCAAAGCGGGCTTATGCATTTTCATTTGAATTGTGCTATGGTTTCTGCACACGTCGAACGGAAGCGAAATGTAATTGCTGATTTGCATTTTCATTTAAATTCTGGCACGGATAAGCTTCCACAGTACAAAGAGTTTGTAACTGTTTTGTAGATCAGAGTCACCCATTTGTTGGCTTAACCGACACGCAACTACATCCACATGCAAATCTGACATATGTCAATATCGTGCACATATCCCCGGAGGGTGGAAAAAAACAACTGAATGTGGTACTGCCGTGTAGTGCAGTCATCCTCACAGTAGCACGTTCGGTATAGCTTGCATATTAAAATCAGCAAGGAAGTGCTAGCACGTTAGCACGTGTCAGGGAGTCCTTCTCAGAGTAGAACCTTTACTGGGAGCTGGGCGTTAAGCTTGATGCTGGCGTGTTCAGGCATGAGGGAAAGCTCCCCTGAGACCCATCACACATGACCCCCTGAGGACGGGCCACATGTGAGCTAGCCTGCACTGGTGACCCATAAACCCAGCAACACTGTATCAGAGATACAAGCACTACCAATAAGGATTTGGCTTCTTCCCCTCAGCTTGTGCACAATGACAAAATTACAAGACATTACAATTCCATCATCACTGAATTCTCTCCTACTCTGTTCCTCAGCATGTTTTCGTAATGAAACCCGACATCGTGTGCCTTTCGGCCTGAGGGAAGTGAGGCTAGGTTCCTTTCATTTATGAAGGCATAGAAAAGCAGAAACATCCTCGGGTAGGAGGACAATGGGAGGGAACGGGGAGACGGAGGCGATTCGATAAGCCCCGCCAGCCTGGGGAGTCCCGGGCATGTTTAAGCAGCGGACGCGCATCGCGAAATCTTCGGCGATTATTCCCGCGAACGCTTCCTGGCCTGCCGCGGAAAAGCCTTTTTCGTTAGCGCCAAGCTCGCGCCGTTGATGGACTAGAGAGTGGATGGAGGTGGGGAAAGAGCCGGAAGAGACGGCCCGCTCCATCTCGCTCTCGCAACCCTCTGCAAAGTGCCCGTCCGGCCAGCAAACCTCCCCCAGCTCCGGCAAACTGAGCCAGACTGAGCCCCTGTAAGACAGATGACCAAACTGCCCCTTTTGTGGCAAGATAAGTCTTGGCATGTTGCAGAGCAAGGGAGTCTGGATAACTGTAAATAACGTACCCTTACCTCTCACTATCTTAACCAATAAAACGTTAAATTTTATTCTATTCATGTATATCAACTCTACAGCTTTGGAAATATCGTTTCATTACTTCCATGCCAATAAAGCTCTTTGAATTGAATTGAATTGAATTGACTAAGCAAAGACATTGTGTCATGTGCACGAGAGTAGACCTGAAGAAACGTCTGTATATTTTGACGGTAAGAGACTGCAGGGCCCAGGGCCCACCCATGTTATGGAGCATGTGTGTGTGTGTGTGGGGGGGGGGGGGGGGTGTCTTAAGATGTTCCTAAGCCTGCCTGGGCGAGCTTCTCACAGCTACACATATGCCAGGGGCTTCAAAAGAACCGCTGGGGGGGGGGGCGCCTTCGGTAACCGGGGCTTAGAACCGCACGGCCTCCGCATTTCCTGGGCTGAACAAGTTTCCTGCGCTCGAGCCCCGTCCTCCCCTCCCCCGTTTTCCCCCATGTAAAAAGGGAGAGACTTCCAGAGAGCGAAGGAGCCGCGAGGCTCTCCCGGGTCTTTGCGTGCGGAGCCGAGCCCCTTGGCGAACTCCCTGTGCGTCACACGTCACCCCGAATCTCTGATTTACTCCGGGGGTTTTATTTCTTCTTCTTCTTCCTTTATACGAGAGCCGAGGGAAATTAGCACGAGGAGGCCGAAGCGAATTGATGGAGCGGGTCACGTGACCCGCAAAGGACGCGTCCGAGCCGGTCCATTCGCATTCGAGGCCCGATTCATCCGTACGGACCGCGGCACTGCTGCGGATTTAAGCCCTTAACAGACTGCTTTTCTTTAAGAGAGCAGACGGCCCGTCCTCTCCTATCATGGTGATTTTTGATTTGCTTTATTGAGACGGGTAGAGAGAGGAGAGGGTGATAGATCGCAGCTCAGAGGCGCCATTGCGGTGGGGTCGAACCCGGACTCCTACGCAACTCAAGAGTCGGCTAAAGACTGCACCACATGTCTCACCGTGAATAATGACTCAGCTGTACAGTTTTGATTCTAATATCATACAATTAATCTCACTTTCTGACTTGCAAGATTGCACTTATTTTGGACTTACGTTTTGACTTATTGAATGACCATAAACAAGCGAATCACTGCAAACTAGTTTAAAGCATGTTAAATGCCTCTAATGTAATGTTAAAACGACCCCTTTATTACAATATTTTGAATTCATTTCGGCATCCAACCGAATTACGCTATACTGAATCCGCTGGCGAAGCGAGCCCTGCCTACGGAAACTTCCAGAAAGCGAACCTTCTGTCGAGAGACCGCGTTTGGAAGAGGAAGCGGCGAGCGTCAGCGGCCAAAGGAGACGAGGATGAGAACCGCTCCGCTCGCCGCCGGCGCGTAGCGACGCTCTTCCTTTCCCGCCTTTTTGTTTCGCCGTCCTTTTGTCTCGAAGCACGCGGCGGCCGCTGCGGGACTCCGGAAAGAATGTTCCGGAATGATTGATTTTTTTGAGCGGTGGGATTTACTACTGTTACTGTAACCCCCGCTTTTCTTTTGTCTACTTTTTATGCAAAAAAAAAAAGTGCTGATATCAGAAGATTGCTCCCCTAACTTTATATATTCCGGTTTCGTGCCAGTGGGGGGGGGGGAGAATAAAAAAAAGTGAAAACCAATTCATCTAGCCACAAGGTGCCCTGGAACAGTCCTCTCAACCAAAAAAAAAAAGTCACCCTCATCCCCCGCGGGAGTGGCGGACGGCTTTCTTCCTGGGCGGCTTCCTCTGGGAAGCGGAGATGATGATATAGAAATTCAGTGGTGGTGTATCCATGCTGACCTCATGGATGGTCTTTGGACGGAGAAGAAAGGGCACCTGCTCTCCTTTCGCCCGTCGGAAAGAATAAAATAAAAAGTTGCGGCGATCTGAACTACTTTCAAAACGGGACTTCAAACGTTTCCATGAGGGTGAGCTAAGCTGCCCTCTCGCGTCATCAATAACCTATTCAGAAAATGAGCTTTTGCTCTTCAGCACTTTACTTACATCTTTCCTACCTGCATCCTAGAAACAAATACTTTCCATATGTATTCTATGCACAGACTGCCTGTGTTCTGTCCCTTTTTAAGAGTTCAGAAACAAATTCATTAAAATGAATTTCCTCAATGCAAACTTGTTGAAAACTCAAGGTAATCTCCTACATATGCTGTACGTGGCAGTTTCAGTGGAAAGGATGGACCTAGATGGAACTAGAGATGTATACATTAGAACTACGTCTTAACGAGGTGAGCCACCCACGGCAAACAGCCCAGGCTAACACATCATGCCGTTAGAACAGATCCTGCTCCTCAGTCGCCCGAAGACGAGGACGTACCTGGCGTTTCGGCCTTCTTCTCCTGGTACACCGTGCAGGTGAAGGCGTAGCGGAGGGCGATGGCGGCGAAGAACATCTCGATGCAGGTGATGAAGTTCTGCCAGCCGGCCGCCACCGTGCCGGCGCCCACCTCGTACCCGTCGATCACCAGGGCCTCCGGGATGACGCCGCAGCGCTCCAGGATGGCCAGAACCATGCCTACGGGGGGGGGGGCGAACACCACACGCTCAACACCGCATCGCAACACTCACATACTCACTGAGGAGGGAAACCGCTAACCGTCCCAGCTCAGCTTATGGAAGCCATGGTTAACCTTGATGGTGTGCGTCTGCATGTGTGTGTATGTACATGTGGGCTGAGGACCTATTTTGACTGGAGATAAGTTATTGAAACCCAATGATACATTTTGATAATTTAAAAAAAAACTGCGGATTCATGACAGATATCACTTTAAAAAAATGTATATAAATGTTAAACAAGATGAGCAGCAACAATGTTAAAATAGTAAAATAAATTGTCAGTGATTTTTCCCACTGACGACGGCTCAAACGTCAAACATCTGCTTTGCTTCGTCTAATGTAGGGGTCTCAAACTACAGTCCTGGGGGGCCGCGGCCTCTCTTGATTTTTGAGATTTCCTTTCAATCAGCAGCCAATTCATGCCTTAAAAACAAGGTATGCAGATTCTTTAGCCAATCAAATGCTTAAATTCAGCATTCAATTGTGGGAGCACATCAAAATTCTGTAGACACAGGGGTCCTCCAGGATTTGGGTTTCAGATCCCTGGTCTGATCCCTGCCTTCACTAAGAATACTGCAGGAAGAAAGAGTTGTTATTTTGAGCATGAGCCGTCCTCCCGTTCTAAGTGAGGAAGGCCATCTCACCTTGCCAGAAGGAGAGGAAGATCACGGATTTGATGGTGAGGAACTTGAGCACGGGTTCGAAGGGCCGCAGCAGGTCGCTGGTGGCGAAGTAGAAGAGGAAGAGTGCGTAGAGCGCCATGCTGACAGAGAAGTTGTAGACGATGGTGATGTAGAGGTATCCGCCCGTGGGACTGGAGGGACACGGGGGGGGGGGGGGGGGTCAGACTCCGATAAAGATACGCTCAACCGGTCAAATTTATATACGTCACCCTGGCCTCTGCTCAGTCCTACTGCATATATGCCAGAGAGTACCATAGGCAAACCAATAATAATAATAATACACATACACAGTGTGTTTGAAAGACAGACAAATAAAAGGCAATGTTAAAAGAAAAATTATGCAATGCCAAAAGTAACATTTAAAGCAGTGGTAACCAACCCAGTTCCGGGAGATTTACCATCCTGTAGGTTTTCATTTCAACCACAATTTGGCACACTTGACTCACTAATTAGCAGCTCAACAAGAGCCCAACACCCATGTAATAACTGCAACCATGGCAAGATTTATTGAGTGCATGACTCTTGTATTTATCAAAAATGTAGCTACAAGCAAATCAGAATGTGAAATGTGACCCTCACTTGAAGTCTCCATCGTGGTACTTCCCGAAGGCCTGTAAAAGGATGGTGATGATGGCCATGATGGGTTTCACCACACAGAACTGAAGAGTGGCCTAGACACAAATGAGAAAAGAAAGCATCAGCAGGCAGGCCGCGCGATTCAGACAGGAGAGTTCTCTCGCCACGGGAAGTTTTCCAAAAAAATTGTTTGTGGTTACATGGACGAAACTGTGTATTGCTTTTACAATCTAAATTGATACAACTTATCACGATAAACTGTGAACATTCATCCCAGTGAATACTCCTTTTTTTTTTTTCCCCAGACAATCCATACAGGCTATGCCATCTGAAAGGCCAGCTTTATGTATTTTCCTTTGCAACAGGGGTCAGTTCATTAAAGTATTTGTTGGATTGTAGACACGCGGGCTCGATTACTCTTCCATTGATGTATACTAGCAATAGCTGGTGGACAAAAATAAGAATAATTTGCCAGCAATTAGCTGAACAGAATTTCTACTACTGCCTAAACTGTGTACTTCCCCAATGTCTGAATGCTTCAGACTTCGAGGAACTTCACACCAATTCATCGGTGTTGTACTTTTTTTAGTCCTCCTAATGTTGTAAGGTTAAAAAAAATCGTAAACAGCGATTATCTGATTGGCCACGTCATGCATCCGAAACACACCCGACTCTGCTATGTGGCGCTCTTACACTGCGAGCGGGTGTGGTTCCCACGGTGACGCAAAACACATCACCTGGCAGATTTTCCCACGACAGGAGTCGGATATCTTGATTATAGAAAATATTTAATATTAAAATATTTGTCGTTTTTTTTTTTTTTTGGTCCATGTTATCGGTGAACAGATGAACTTACCAACAGAGATCTTTTTAAGCATTAAGTTCCACATTACGTACATCTATCCCAGTTGAAGAAATTAGAACAAACTCGTCTAAATGCTATTTAAACTTCAAATTGTCTGTGTATGTGTCAAAAGACAAATGAGTAAAGAGAACGTAAACATAATTTTCAAATGAAGCGCCACCATTTCGAGCTGCCAATAACCCTACTGAGAAAAACTGAACTGGAGAGCGCGGCATTTATTCTTCAGAACTTATCAAGCTGCTCGGCCCCAAAAGCCCACGCGTAAATGAAGCTGCGCTGACGTGAACAGATAGGTCACCTGGAGGCGCGTCTATCCGTTCCCGCTTCCATCGACTATTCATTTCCTGGCGGCTCGACGCTCTCGCGGCGTGCGATTTCTGTGTTCGTCACACGAGGAGGCCGCCGTAAAGCCTAACGCGGTTTGAGAGCCGCTTAACGGCTGAGGGGACTGCGTCATACGGCACAGTGTGTTTCCACAGCTTCGTTTTCTAAAGATAACCGATAGCTGCAAGATAACTAACAGCTGTCCCTTTCCTGTCATAAAGGAAAAGGGAAAAATCATTTTCCATTAGCATTAATGTGAATTAGCTATCCAGAAATAAAACATCTTTACAACCCTGCCTTGTTTGTGTTAATGCTTTCCAAAAAAAAAAAAAAAAGACCACCCTCTAATGGTTCTGGGTAGTAAGAAAGAAAATGGAAACCAACCTGTTTGCAGAATCGCAGAAAGCCGATCGAGTAACTGCACCCAGCCAAACAGCAGGTACCATACAGCCAGCTCGACCTTAAAAAAAAACAAAATAAATATTTGGAGAGGTTATGTTTTTGAACACTTTTATTTACAGCTCCGACCCAGGGAATCTGCAACCCTGGTCCTGTAGAGCCACAGGGCTTGCTGGGATATTTGTACTAACTCGGCCCCTAACTGAAGGGCTAAAGCAGGTGATAGCCACCAGACCTTCCCTGGCCCGTTTCTGTTTTGTAACGGTAGTACATATCAAAGCAAACAAAACAGAGATTACAGACTGCATCGCTGATACACAATTTCAGACATGCCTTGTACCACTGACTGGAAAGCTGCCAATGACCGAAACTGAAAAGCCCACGCACAGTTTGACCGGTTACGGTTCAAAACGTTTGACACTCGCAGTTTGCGTTCAACAGCAGGATAGTCATTAGCCACTTTTGATATGAGCTTCCTTAACTGACTGCAGCCAGACGTCTCCCTCGTGGAGTAATTTATGTAAAGTGACCTTGTGTTAGCATCGCCTCCAAAACTGTAGAGTAAATGAGAAGCCCCAAGATTTTTGGGATGCTTTCTGAAGTGGAACGGAGAAAGAACATGCTGACAGCCACTGGCATCGTGTGGCTGGCTTGCAAAATAATGAAAACAAAAAAAATTCTACTAATGAGGAGTTGGACAAATACATTGAAACACCTAGATCACATGAATGAGACATTTGGCAGTTAATATCCAATAAGCAGGTAATTCGGCAGAGGCCATTGGCACTATTTTTGCCAATGATAGGAGACAGACAAAACACAGCTGTCACCTCATTGGACCAAAGCGGGGTGCAGGCTTGATACGGTGTTAGATGCTATCTAGTCTATAGGTAATCAGAGCGCTAATTTAGTCAGGAAAATGGTGAGAATTGTTGGGCTGTTCTCGTCATTATATTATGTTATGTTCACTTTGTATTCACATCAGTGTTAAATGGATTGTTTTCAACACTTTCTGGAATTAAAAAAATATATATCTATGCATTTTTTTTAGTTTCAGTGTTTGTTTTTCATTTGCCCAGACTGTTTTTTTTTTTTTTGCACGATGAATAATATTTTACGTATTTACAGAAGTTTCTGGCAACTTGCTGACTTTACAATGGCAGGTGAATGGCATTTGGGGGTTTGTGGTCTCAAACAAGAAAATACGGTCAAGGTACTTCAAAACAGTTTGTACAGTGACATTAAACCCATGAATATAAGCAGATTTGTATTAATAACATAAATATCTAAATATAAAAATAAATAAATATTTTTATATTGTACCACGTACATCTTTATTTGAACAAATGAGTTGTATGCACTTCAGAAAATAGTTCCTACCTGTATTAAACTTTTTTTTTTGAAGAATAATCAAGTAACTTACGTATACGTCTTACGTATAATTTATACCCAACCAGTTCTTCTAAGGAAGAGCCTTTGCTGAATTACCATTTTAGAGACCAGGGGTTTTCACCTCAAAATCACACCAAATCTGATTTTAGGCCCAAAAAATCTAAACAATTCAGAGATGCAAGAAACAGGTGTGTTAACAGACTAATCGACTGCTTTAATTTGGTAATTTAAGTGCTGAACGACACCGAAAGACAAAAAGACCCAGTGGCTCTTCAGAACACGGGTTGGAATCTCTGGATTGGACAAACCTTCAGGGATTAGACCGCTGACAGTGCATGAGTCATGCTTTATCTTAGAAAGAGAACGACAGCCATAATGAGGCTCTCTGTGCAAGCCCCTTATGGCTAGCAGTTAATAATTTACAATTTGCCATTTTGTAACTTTGGCAGGCTTTTTTTTTTATAGCCCACCGAGCACAAGAAAGATGTGAAAGGTAACAAATAGCCTTCTGACAGCTAATGCCATAGAAAAGGTCATTCAAAGAGCGCGGTCCCAAAACGCGTTAGTGATCGGGCTCACATTCTTAGATGTGAGAAAAAAGATGTGCGAGCTAAACCTGAAAAACAATTACCGGCGTATGGTCCACAAAGCGAGTCTTAATCATTGGAAGTCATGACGGTAGACACCTTTATAAAGAATGGGCTTTCAAAATGGGGGAAAGTTACAAAGATCAGGAAGTGCATATCTACAAAGAAGCCCAACTAAAACCCCGGTGTGGAGTCGCCCTGAGGGAGGGGCAATGCGTTTCCATTGTTTGACGGCGCAATGGGGACACTCACTGAATGGGCTTGCCCCGGATTTCTGTCATGATGCTGCTCTCCCCTCCGAGGTACTCGAAGGACAGGCTCAGGAAGTTGTAAATGACAAACGCTGCAAAATGGAAAATGCACAAGACAATTACAACGTGAGAGCAGGTTCACGACTCAAAAGGACAGCTCAGTGAAAAATAAAATGGGCCTAAAATGAGGAATTTATGGTTGGATACAACTGGTAGGGCATGGACAATGAATATTGACATAATTCATTGTGTATTCTGCTACTGTGGCAATTTTTTTTCTGAGAAGAAAAACTATTTCCTGAAATAACAATACTTATTTTTGAGCTGCACTGCATTGATAAGACACTATGTGAAAATGGGATGGTTCCATGAGAAAATAAAACTCAGGAAAGTGTTTGTGTGGACAACCATTTATAAATCAGCAATATGGTCTAATTAAACACCCCTGCAGGGTTCATTTTCAAATAGACACTAATATTCCTCCTGAAATCTCAAAATCCATGGGTCTAAATACCCATGACTTAATTTGGAGAAAAAAAAAGTTTTTTTTTTCTTAGAGTGACAAACCAACCGCTTCATATCTTCAGCAGCCGTATGCATCCCACAAAATAAGGTCCTGCATTCTCGATGCATTCTGACCATCAGATTTCCTGGTACGATGCGCCAGAGCTGGCGAGGTTCAGATCTCTCTCCGGTTTGAAAATCCCCTATAATCCTTGGTTACCATTTCAAGTGGGTTTATGTAAATCGAAAACGAAGGCTGTCAACTGGCAATCTAGCGCCGAGTCTCAAAGGAAGCCGGCCGGCGCGCGCTGTTCATCTTCACCGTATGCTATTATGTTCCGCGGAACTTATTAAAGTTGGAAAGTTTCGCTTTGGAAAGATGTAACGGGAGCGGGCCTGTCACGCCGCTCAAAAATTCTCCACGGCCGTGCGCGTAAATAATGCGTCAGGATTTTCACGATTCCACTGCTATCCATTTCGAATTGCGTTTAATCCGTCTGTGTATGGGTTCACCTCAATATGGTTCACTGAACACGTTCCATATTAGCCTGCGTGCGATTACTGTGGCCGCGTAGTGTAACTGAAAAAAGCAGAGCTATATCATCTTAATAGAACATCTAAATAATTAAACAAAAGATGAACAGAAGTAATAATCTGTAGTGCAAATTGCCTAATTATAATATTTATGACTAGGAACGCAATGATACAAATGCCAAATCATTATCAGTCCTGATTACTCCGAATTTGTGTTGCTTATGAAATTGCGCAATGACCAGGGAAATTAACCTGTCGTTTTAACAAATTTGTTGACTGAACACGGTCCCAGTTACTAATAGTGACGGAGCGGATGAGCTGGAAACCCAGAAAGGAGGGAGAGAGGTCGGAGCCACACCCAGGCAGCTGTAACACGGTACGACAACACCAGCCACTGTGTCGTCTCCCTTATCATGCGTATTAACCAGACGGGAGCGATGGAACAGGTCGGGCCAGTTCCTCCGAGCCGCTTGTTTTACTGTGCTACAAACAAAACCTGCTCACGCTTGCCTCGACCTACTATTACCATCAAAACAAAGGGAAATGGTCGACTGCAAAGCCCAGTCACGCATTTAACAGAGAAAAGCATTTCCACCCCCCACCCCAACTCTCAATGCAATTACTTCCTTCATAACACGGTCAATATCTCTCTGGGCACCGTTATAATTTGCTACTATGCCAGAAGTATTTTTTTTCATATAAACAACAACGAAACAACAGAAGGCTGTTTTGATATGTATATTTAAAATGTGTTCTATCAATGTTAAAAATATAACTCATATATATATATATATATATATGTGTGTAGAGCATAGCATACCAATTATTGCTGCTTCGGTCTGTGCGATAGATCTGAATAAACTCTATAAAATAGATTATCAAGCAGAAATTACAATACACTAGCATGAATTTCCTCAAATTCAATGTATTAATGCAGATTTTCCTATGTACAGCCGTATATGTTTGTTGCATGAGTGATGTGGGAGAATTTTGTAAGAGTAAACCTTACTTAAATGTTTTACTAAGGAGATAGGCACAACATGGCGCTGTGGTTAAACTGAATGGCTCCGGGTTCTTTGCCCGCAGTCAGCATAGTTGTGGATCTGAATGGGCAGGGCTAAGCGGAATCTGTCCCTGCGAAGGCATCAGACGGGGCTCGGCGGGGGGGCTTGCATACCTTCATAGCAGTCCCGTACGGAGTCGAAGTAGACGTAGTACTGGTCGTTGCTGATGAACAGCAGGCTGAGCCAGGAGTCGAAGGCGTAGATGGGCACGATGAACAGGATGCGGATGATGTAGCGCTGCTCATTTGGGATGGTGTAAGATCGCAGGTGCACGTAGATCTGGGGGAGCACAAGGAGGAGAAACAGGGAAACGCAGAAGTGAGGCCTCGATCAAAGATGCAACGCTTGTACTCCAACAACTGAGACCTGAGGGTCACCTCAGGATCCTACTTTGGACCCTCCTGATTTCTGTCAGAGAAAGCTACTCTATTGTTTCCCTTTAGCCTGGACTGAAGCAATGTACACCACAAATAATGTCACATTACAGTACAGTAAAAAATGGTTATTTGGCTTGTCTCTGTAAGGGAACCCCTTCTAGTTCCTCATGGAACCCTCTATGGTAGGTGTAAAGAGTGTGAAATCTTCCAGATTGAACCATTCTTCCTGACGAATAACTCTTGAACTAGATGGTTACGTTCTCCTGAGAGCGTGCATGTGAAAACCCCTTGAGGGACTGTGCCCAAACACGTGCTTTCTTCATCCTGCATTAAACAGCCCTGGGTGCACCATGCTATGGTGTAACCAGACGAGCTGTTTTAGCAACAGCATATTGCAAAGAAAAGGGAGTGACTAAAGTTAGCCTGTAAAGAAGGCTCCTGTCAGTATAACCTCTACATCACCGACCGTGACGTTATCTGGACAAGGCTGCTGTCCAAGCCGCAAGCCAGAAATCCGGAGGCCTTGTTGCAGAAGGAAAAGGAGAAACCTGGCTGGGGAAAAATGTGGGAAAACTAAAGTACCCTTTAGGGCAGGGCTGCCCAACCCTGTTTATGTAGGATTTCAGTCCCACCCTAACACAGCACACCCCTCATTCAACACCCAAGGATCTAGTTGAGCTGCAAAGTAGTAGAATCACATGTGCCAAATTAGGGCTGAAACGAAAATCTACAAGTAGAGCTCCGGGAATAGGGTTGGGCAGCCAAAAGAGCCCAAAAGACATGATTCAGAAAGAAACCAGAAATTTAACTGAAAAATGTAAAGTAAGTTTGGGTAGGAGGAAAGTTAAACTTGTAGGTTCGGCTGACTGAGGAGGCCAGGGGAATGTTTTCCTGTACTGTTGACATAAAGCTCAAGGTGAACTTGACTGAGGATCAGTCACAACGCTGTCAATGAAAGAGCGGACTGATATCATTGCAACAGCCGGCTATCAGCCAGCTATTATCGCTAACAGGGCTTCGGAACTCGAGTGCAATACAATGCCCAGCAAACAATTTTACAGGGGAGGCCATTTTTTTTACAATAAATTGCCAAATTGCATTTCACATACAGTCTGTTCGATAAAGTCCACACTACACTAAACACAAAAAGTTTCTGTTTTAAAAAAATATTTCTGTTTGCCATTGAGCCCTTTAAGGCAAAGAAGCCATCAGTATACTGAGTGTGAAGTGGCTCTAGGACCCATTTATATAAGCACTGCAGTTTTACTCATTGGGAATTCAAGCAATAACCTGGCAGAGGGGTCGATGCTTTTCTTGCACATAAATTATGGCTTTGATGGTAAATAAATCTCACATTAAGGCTCTGGAGCGGAGCCCTGGAACCGAAATCACTCGACCTCAGCCTTCTTTTTTCATATCGTTAGCAACGGGACGAGGGCGGGCGGTGCGTTCCACTACTGGCTATTTCGAGGGCGGACGCCGTCTCCGGGGGCCCTGGCTTTCCCCGCGGTCCCATCCGGATCGAAATGAAGGGGTGATCGAGCGGGCATTACGGCTCCGCGGTGATGTATCTGCCAATCTTGAAAAGCGATGCCGGGGGCGGCCCCGTTTCCCCCCCGTGTGACAGAAGGGTCCGGGTCCTCCGGTGTCCCAGCATGCCGTTCAGACACCCTGACGGCGGTGGGCAAAACCTCCACACCGCAGCTCGCGGACGGAGTGCTGGACCGACTCCAAATGAGTCTCCCGACAGTAGCTTGAGAGTTTATTTATTAAACTAATAAGCAGAATAACCTTCGCCTGTAACTGCTGTGGGACGCCTGTCTGGGCAGCCTGGGCTATGACAGACTGAAGCCTCCTGTCTAGAATACTGCACTTAGAATGGAGGAGGACGGGGGGGGAAGAGTCCAGCCCCTGTGTTCTGGTAGGAGCTGCCAATTAAGGTTGATTGGTGTACTGGTACTACCACATTACCAACATTTTAAAATGGTGTTATACCAGCATCTTGCAAAATTTATGAAAACATGCCTGACATTGCTTTCTCTATTTTCATCTCTATTTTCACATTAAAATCAGCAACTAATTAAAACCCAAGAAACCATGTGAGGTGAAGTAACTGTCATTAACTGCTTTAATTCATCAGTCAATGAGGAATGATGGAAACCAGAAAACCCTGTGGATCTCCAGGTCCAGGGCTGGGACTTTGCATTACATTTACTTTACAGTACTGGCATATAGCAGACAATCTTATCTGGAGTGATTTACACTACACTATTACAACTTTTTACAGAGTATCCATTTGTACAGCAGGATACAAACTGAAGCTATTTTGACTGAGTATCTTGCTCAAGGGCAAAACAGCAGTGCCCAACCCAGGAATCGAACCTGCAACCAGAGTCGCAGATAGGGGAGAATACTGAGACACTCTATCCCGGGCCCGAGCCCGAGCCCAGGATACAGGGTGTAACTGTTTTTAATTTGCTGGTAGCCTCCTCCCCAGTATATTTTGTCCCCCCCCCCCACCCCGCCCCCCCCAAAATATGTTTATCCAGTTCATAGCTGCAGCCCTGCTTGCAACCCTTGGGTTACAAGCCCAGGTTCCCAAGCCATTATACTACACTGGACCACTGATGTCACCCAACATTTACACCTTCTGTGCTACATTCTGAATGCTATACGCCGTCTAAACAAAGAAAGCAAGCATCTTCTCTGGTGAAACCATCTCCGATTCCACAGCCTGGGGCAGAGGCCTCTCTGTACTATATAAAGCGAGGTAATCTTAAATTACCTCAATTGTCAGACATGACACGTGAGATCAGCGTAATTCTCCCGCAGTCTACCGGGGGCAAAACAGAGGATGCAAAAGAACAGGCAAAACCACTCTGAAGGGCGCATAATCTCCACGGGATTTGCATTGGCTTGCCTCAGCTGACCCCGTAGCTGCAGCCCACTGGACAAGCGTTCAGCATAATCACCAGCATTAGCGCTACTTAGTACAATCGTCCTGACTAACGAATTAACACGGAACTCCGACGAGAGCGCACCGGCTTTTCGATCTGACAAGTAGGGTTCTCCGAACGGACGCGACGAAGGAATATATTTCCCCAAAACAAAAACCACCGATCGCAGGCACGTTATTATTTGCCGGGATGGACTGCGCGGCTTCTTATTAAACAATAAAACGACCCGCGGGCCACAGCTCGGTTCAAAACGGGCGCAATGGCGTGGAGTATATGAAATCTCTCTCCCCATTATCTGCAGCGAGTGCTAAAGGGGAAAGAGATAATTTGATAGACACAAAGAGTCCTCTGTTGAAGGTTATGGCACGCTCATTACTATGCTGGCACTTGCTTTGTTTACCTGCTGTAGCGATGGAGCTCCAGCCAATTTGAACAGAGCGATTTTATGGAAGGGAGAGGGGCAACTCTGCTCAACTATATTGGCGCAGCTACAGTAAATGTCGGCGGGCGATCTTGTTTCGCACCTGATCCAAAATCTCATTTTTATGAGCACGTGCCAAAGGAGTTTGTTTTTTTTTTTTTTTTTTACTACAGGGAACATTGAGATGATCTGACACTTACAAAACAAGAACTTGACAGTGCTGTTCGAGTCTCGCAAAACTATTCTGAATGTGGCCACAGTCATGAGACATATTTAGACACGCATTTTTTCAAACTGTGATCACCATGGATAGATAAAAGCAAGCATGCAGTTCTCAGAAGAAGGTGTGTTTTCATGGTCACAAAGCAGTTTCTCCCTTCGTATTTCCTATTCAATTAACTATGGTTAAAAAAAAAAAAATAGAGAAGTTTCTATCAATTAGATAAAAACAATTGTCCATTAGAAACTGCAGTAGTAATAGCTGCATTAATTGCTGACAAACCCTACCATTTAGAGGCATCATATGGGGACCAAAAATATATATAGATCCTCTTATTAATTTCACCAAGCGAAAAGTAGGTTGGATGCCCTCAGAAATATTTCAAAGGGTTTGGCACGGTGGCACTAACAGTAAAGTATCGACAGCAGGCCTCGAATAAATAATGTTCCCAATCGCATTCTAATCAGGCTAATGACACTCAGTCATATTTCCCTTTAGTGAAGGTGATTTAATGTTGTTCAGCCAGTAAAAGATGATCCTGTACATAAACAGGACAAACCATGATGGTTCAGGCAGAAATGAAATGTAGAAACCACTCGCAGGTTCAAACCTGGCCTGGTTTCTGTCCAAATTCCACGCGCAGTTTGACAGAGGGAAGGGTATGCAAGAGGGCCTTTAACTGCTACGTTCAGCCAAGGGACTTTTTGTTAGTGTGAAAAAAACGTGTGCGGAAAGCCCCGGAAAGTAATCCAGACCGTGCCGCTGTTGACCGCGGCCTAGCGTCCCTGGGGAAGTGCGCGCAGTGAAGGCAAGCGGTAAATCACTCCCACAGTAAGCTGGGCGGGGGGGCACAGATTAAAACTCCGAGCCGTCGGGCGTGGCTGCCCTCGGGCACGGGTGGACCGTGGCAAGGGCAGTAACGCCGGCACTGGTGTTACCCCACGCCTGTCCGGCCCCTCGTTCCGCCCTTCCGGAATTGCAGAGATTTGCTAGAATGCAGCTTTGCTGCCAGAATTCTGCCCGTTCTGCTGCGTTTCACTACTAACCTGTATTTATCTGCGTAGTGATGAGTCACACCCACAGCTTTGAACACAATGAGCAATGAAGCTCATTATGGAAAACGTCATCTGAAAGCCCCAGATTCCTACCAGTTAGTGCTAGGGCCCAAAGAAAAGGGTGTCCACCCAACCCATTAGGTGTCCAATTCAAGTCTTAATTATTTGACATTAATAAACCTTAATCATCTTATTTCACTTGTCTACTAACTACAGTTCGGCACAGCAAATTACTCAACTGCCGGAATGTTCTGTTATATAGAAAACAGTCCAAGGATGTTCATTCTGAAAACATGCTACGTTAACGAATATTCTGAAATCACATGTCTAGTTCAGTCCCGTGGCCATTTTGAAACCTCCAAGTAACATGTCGGTGCTTTTGAACCCCACCTCTATAAGCTTCTGACAGTAGACCCCAGCAGGAGGAGAAGACACCACAACCCTCTGCACATCAAATCTGTTATATATATCAAGCACTTAAATCAGGGTCTGTTTCGATTGGTCGTAAAAAGGGCGCCGGACTGGGCGGAGCTAACCTGGTGGCAGGTCATCAGGAGCGCCGACCAGACGAAGATGCCCGACAGAACTTGGGCGGCCGTGGTGTTCAGGAAGAGCTGGTCCTCTGTGAGGGTCGTGTTCCCTGACACGAGCACCGTCATGTTCTTAACGCCAGTTTTGTTGAGGAGCTGCAGCGGACCCGCGGAACTCTCAGCCATCGTTTTGGCACCCACCGACATGGTGCTGTTTTCCATGGCCTCAGAAAACGTATTCGTCTAAAAAGGATAAAATCTTATTAGAGAAGAAATTGCACAAACGCATTTGCTAAGCATAATATAATAGAGCTCAGATAATGTCCCTTGGTGCAATAAGGGTTAAGCAATATAAAGACAACTACCGAATGGTAAAAAAAGGGCACCTTTGTTTATTTGCTGATGAATAAAAATTAAACCGCACAGCTTCCCCAGGCTTATAAATTAGCTTTATGAAAGCCATTTATATGGTGTGCACTTGCAGCACACAAACAAATAAATGGCCATGATTTCATTTTCTAATACTTGCATTACTACGTTAAGCCAAGAAGCTCTTGGCTATTTTTACTGCTGGTGACTAATGCTGTATTTCCTAACCTGAAATGACAGTAAATTGCACTAATGGCTGTTTGTTCTCTCTTTCTTTCCTTCCTTCACACACCATGCACTACCAGGATGTGTGGTGATGCAGAAACTGTTGCACATTGCACACAGCAACCAACACTCAAGCCAAACTAAAAGTAAAGTGTTGGGGGAAAAAAACCTGGCAAAGCTAAACAGATGGGGTGACTACATCCGGTATTATGGTTTATTGCCTTGTTAAAGAAAGTATAACGCATTATGATTAGGGGGATGGGTTCGTAACTCCAGCTGGTGTAAAGCCATTGTACCTTGGAGCTAGGCACTTAACCTGAATTGCTTCTGGAATACCAAGCAGCATTAATTGATTGCATGTAAAAATGCAATCTGTGTAAGTCAGTCTGGTTAAGAGCATCTGTTAAAATGACAGAAAGTTTGGCGGGTAAGATAGTGTAGATTTATCTTGTTCATTGTGAAGTCTCGCGGGTGGAAAAACCCCCAATATCATTCCGTGTAATCTGGTGAAATATTCAGTTATGATCCACGTTGGCCTATGTGTGACAGTAAAGTCGGTGTGGAACATTCCGTACGACAGATGGAGGTTTCGGTTCAACAGCATACAAGGAAATTGATCTCAAGCTCCACTAATTCATGTCTTATTTACACAGATCATTAGTCAGTTAGCAAAGCCAAATGGTCAAATTCAATGGGTCAAATTCAATGGGCCAGCCCTGGTTCTGAGAGTTCTTCCTTCAGCTATCGTATCAGACATTTTATCCCTGAACGGAGCACACAAGTTTCGAATACCTTAAAAAAAAAAAAAAAAAAAGTTTGAGTAAAAAGTTGCCTGTATTTTTTTTTTATTTATTTATTTTTTTAACCGATGAACGTACACTGGAATGTGGGTGATCAAGATGAAAAAAAACAGTTTAATTTGCAATGGAAATACTTGTTGCTGAATGTAAAGCAGAGGGTGTGATTTTTTCACACCTGAAAGCCACCTGAAGCCACGTACTCAAGTAGCTACAATTGCATGTAGTATAGCTATTTCCGAACAAAATAACGCTGTAACTACTGCGACGACACAATTGTTAAAACACGACAGAAATGGTTTGTTAAATTCATCCACAAAAACATCGCCGTCTCTATTGGGAAATATCAGTATGCTGTGAACTTACCTTCGAAATCAGAGAATGGATACACTTCGGTATCAGTGTCAGTTCCGTGTGTTTTCTTTGACACTTGCGTTCTCGATGGTAGCGACGCCTTTGTTTTATTACCAGGCGATCAAATCGATTGGAAAAGCATTCGCTTGCTATTGAGCTACTTCCAGTCAGGAAGTATACAAACCTGTTGCTCTCTTAACTATCCAAAACATAAGTAAATATTCTAAATTATACAGTCCCTAAAATTACACATTTGCAAAGTTGAAACCGGATTAAACCACAAGCGTTAAGTGTGACACAGGTGCCATAGGTGGAATGGCTTCCTCATCACTGTGGAGTTGACAATGCCAAATTAACGCTTCCTTGTTTAGCCGGTAACCTCGGGAGGGCTACCTCCACGCTGAATCCGATTCATTTTATGTAATCAGTGAAGAGAATGTTTTAATCAGGCAGGCTACCGCAAAAAAAAACAAAAGCGCTTTTAAATTCACTCCGAAATATCCTTACTTCACTTGGTCGCGAATACCGGCAACAGGTGCAAAACAAGCAACTAGAAACTCATACCATGTGACTACCTATGGTCCTCGTCACGTGACAGTGGCTACCAGCAGATTACAAGTGAACGACATGCTTTCAGGTGTGTACAGTACACGCAGTGCCTTTATTCTTCCTGCGTAATTGTGCTACAACAACCTAGACCCAAACGTAATGCCACAAATCAGAGGTTTATCAAAATATAATTTTATTATTCACTGAAAAATAACACCAGAAAATCAACCTTGATTACAAAACAAGTAAATAAGAGGATAAGACAAAACAAGCATTTAAAGGGATTGTTTACTTGGATGTTTTTGATATAGTTTCAGGGGGCATTTTTGATGAACACAGGCATTTTTGGGTGTGATGAAGGACACTTCTACCTACAGACATTCCACACTTTACAGCTGACTTTACAATGGATAGTATAGGGACATTTACAAGTTTACAATTTCAAAACAAGAAAATACACTTCTAAGTAACTCCAATGCGATTTGCAGTATAAGTTTATGCCACCACTGTACAAGTGAATTTTTTATTTTCTAATTTAATTTAATTTTTGATTGGAGCCATTTCCTATATGCATGTAGGCCTACTGAGGCCGCTGTGCTCACAGAACTGTTCTGTAGCTGTGCTCAACACAGAACTGTTCTGTAGCTGTGCTCAACACAGAACTGCTCAGTTTGGTTTATGTTCTGTGGTGCTCAAGGAAAGAAGCGGCGCATCTTCCTGTAGCTTGTGAGAGAACCGCCTCAAAGAAACAACAAATGGACTACTTAACATCTTTCCTGCTTGTGCAATTCCAACTTACGTAAAAAAACAAAACAAAAAACAAACATCTCATATCATTTATGGCGATTACGTCAGCACACAGGTTTATCTCTCAGTCGCTGCTGTGACTTCTCATCCTTAGATTCAGGCTTGAATAAATATCGTTCAGCAATGCAGGTGAAACACTCTTGCGTTTTACAGCTGGACATAATTGTACCCATAATTTTAATTTGCAAGCATCTTGGTTAACATTAGGAACGCAAAAACAGGCAGTGGGGTGCCAGCGTGGTCAGTCCAAACACATCTAAACCATCTGGTTCTTAATGTTGGGAGGGAAGAGCTCCCACTGCTTCTGAACTGAAAAGGAACGTAGTACCAGCACAAAATACGAAACGCATTTTTATGTGCAACTGTGAATAAACAACATAAAATGAATGTGTCTAAGTACAGCCTCTGCAAACAACAGTGGTGCACAAGCTGCTTGGAGTTACTCATATTTTCTTCCTTTGAACGACAAACCCATCATTGCCCATAGCCACTGAAAGGCTGGCACATCATAATAAACTCTGATAAATAAGCATCTCCTTAATCGCACACAAACTTTCTTGGCCAGGAAAAATATTTTATTTTTTTATAAAAACACAAATTGAAATAATAAAAAAGCAGAAAGTAAACTTCCCTTTGCAAGGGATTCCCTGGACTGCACAAATAGGAAATCAGAACATTTCTGACAAATTGATGTCATCTGCTATTATACCGAAACACAGAAACATCACCATGGGCCACATTGGCCGTGTAATTCTTCATTTCCTCCAGAAAATATTTCACTATGAAAAAAACAACTGAACAAAACTATGAATCATAGCATCCACAATGCCATCCTTGACTATGATAAATATTTTCAAGAAAAAATGCAGCTATAATGTTATAGCAAGGGCATAGTAGAAAAAAGCCATTCATAACCATTAACATTCAACTTAAGAATGAAAAACTTGCTCTCGCGCCACACAGAAATCGAGCAAGTGCATGAAGTTTCAGTCCATTAGCTGGCTGATGGCGCTATTTGGTCAGCGTCCCGTACGACTTCCTCCGCGATATTCGGCTACCAGACTTGGCAGCTTTTGATCATGCCTTTCATGGCTTTGATCGCCTCAATGTTAGTGTCTTTGAGGGCCAGCCCCAGCAGAACAGGTCTGTTTCCCGCCTCTTGCGAGATGAACGTCACCAGGTTTTTGGCGCATACGTGCGTCAAGGGCTGCAAAACACAGGAGAGGCAGATCGGTGACACTCACGTCTAGGACAGTAAAAAAAACCTTCGAATCAAAAGAGAAGCGTGAAACTCGAACCATTACCTCATCTTTTCCCAGAAGTACTTTGGTTGTGAACATGGGACTGCTGATGTCTGTGGATCGGGCGTCAGGAGTGACCGAGATCAGTGACCCAATCTTGCCATACTGCGTGAGAACTACGAATATGTAGTTGCTGAATTCTGTGCACACCACCTGAGTTGACATGCCGTTGATCACCCCTTCTGCCTGTTTAGTTCTGATCAGAGGCTGAGCGGCCATCGTAGGTCCTCTGATCTGAGTGAAAAAGAAAAGGATGAGGAGATAATTGTGAACGACTTCACTGAGTCATTTAACATGGCTACATCTTCTCCTTCACGTCAACTTAGTGAACAATATTTTTTAAGATGATCTATAGGCTCTAACGTAAAGTCTACAACAATGTCTAATTTGATAGTCAGTTAGTCAAAAGCGCTACTGGTTATCCATTACAAACAGTTCTTGTTCAGTTCTGCAAAGTGAACTTAATTGAAGACATCAGATACATTTACCTATCGAGTTAATTTCATTGTAAAGCCAGTAAACTGCAAATGCGTTCGCTAAAAGGTCCACACTTTTGCACAGTTCTATACTGAATTTTAATTCGCAGCGTTCCTAATTCCGCGCCGAATATTTAAAATGTAAAATTCGCCACAAGGACTGCAAATCGCCGGCTGGATGAACTAAGACATGCCGAGGCTTTCTACAGTGTCATGTGCTGTAGGCCATGCAGGACGCATTTTGCATATCACCTACCTAACCAGCAAGCCAAAGACAATTATACATAAAACATTAACGCGAACAGAGTATATCTTACGTTTTTTGTGTGATTCAGGAAGAAAAATGAGTGACAGGACGCATTCGTTCCCTGGTAAAGGGGTCTGTAAGCTACCGTGAATGGCTGTACTGCAGCAACAGCAGGCAGTGGCACAGCTTTTCGTACAGTGCGCACGCGCAGTAACCCTGAGGATTTTCGCTCCGAACTGGATCCTGGAAGCTGTAGTTCGCTGTTTTCTACGGTCGATGGCACTTGGCCACTGTCACAATAGCCTATTTCACAGACAGAAATTGTAATTAAAGAGATGTCGTTTCAGTGCGTGTGCTTTTATTTCAATTATATAGAGGGGATTATTTTAATCCAGGAGAGGATACCTTTGGAAAAAAGAATTTGCATCATCGTTTGAATTGTGTGGTATGTGAGATTATTTACAGTAGGCTAACAAATTGAACTCAATCAGCATACGTTTTCAGGTTTAGGAAAACATTGCAGAAGGAAAACGATACTGTCTCGAAACTGTACACATTTCCATTCTTCTCAGTGAAATCTACAGTGATTGAACTGCGTTTGAATGGATATATTATGTACAAAGTAAAGTTATCAGTCACAACTACAAAATCGTTATGAGGCAAAAACATTACATGGGATTTATAACGCATGCATAGTCGAAAAAGGGAACATTCTGAATAAAACGTGAATACATCAAAACCAATTTTGCTTGACAAATCAGAAATGGAATTAATATGCAATTCAGATTGCAAAACTACCCAGTGAACAGTCTAAAAGGCACGGTCATGGGTCACTAGACGGGCGATGAAGGAAAAATTAAAGCACTAAATGAAGCAAAAGGTGAAGGATAATTAAAGTGCAGGGAAAATGTAGGGGTACGAGAGAGTTGTGCCTTTTGCAGAGGAATAAGTATCTGAGGGGGTTATGCCCATCCACACCCACACCATTAAAATGGCTTAATTTCCCAACTCTTAATCTCCTAATGACAGCACTGACCTTTCGGGGGCTGCAAGCAAGCTGTGCCGACTTTTGAAGAATGTAAATCAGACTAATTGAGGGTTCATTAAATATATGGAAAACACATTCAGCCCCGAGCCTCTTTCTGTAGGCAAATTTCATGAAATGAAGGAATTGGTACTCCTCTTGTGCAGAACATAATAACATCTCAATAATAACCCCTAGTATTCACCCCAGAAACACCCATTTTGTTTTAAGCCAATTATAATGAAATAATAGATCAAAACATATGAACGTTTTTAAATGTGTAACAGTCAATAAAATGGAATCCCTGTGGTAGTGCCTTATAGTGGTATTGCTTTGTTCCTAACCTGTGGCATTTATATAATGAAACAGTATTTTTCTATTATTTTCAAATATCAAGACTTTTGTTCAAATAGTAAACTCAAATGATACCTCACATGCACACTAGTGCAAAGGGTGGGCACTTCTGCATATTCAATGCAAAGTGCACCTTTTGAAAACACTTCCTGTCAAACACAGCAGTGATACATTGCTCATAAGACTGGCATAACTCATTTTAATACTGTGTAGTTAAATCAGTTTTAAAAGGCTATAGCTGCAACCACGACCTCTACAATGTTGTTTGGTTTGAAAAACATTTTAGCTTCACTTGATAAATGAGCAGTTGCAACACTCTGAGTTCCAACAATATTGTGATATCCAGCTGCTGGGATTTACAAGCTTTATTTTCATTTATCATGGACCTCTCTGCTCAGCAGCTC